>NW_026267231.1:594077-597855 GCF_000697945.3 Frankliniella occidentalis
AGAGAGAGAGAGAGAGAGAGAGAGAGAGAGAGAGAGAGAGAGAGAGAGAGAGAGAGAGAGAATGGCGTGGAGCCCGCCGTAATGCCGTGTCGTTTTCATCACCATAATGGCATGAGGAAATTAGCTCCTTCGATTGGATAGAAGGTTTTACTAATTGAAATTGAATTTTTCCGGCCTCATTTTTATTTCTGTGAAATTACCTATAATTACGTTTCTTAGCTAACCCAACCTTCTGCCCCAAATATGTACGTTTTTTGGGCCGCTCTCCGTCACACTAGAAACCGAGGGGGCAACCACTTCGATTGAGGATGTACACAGGATTACGTGATTACAGGGATTACACTTGAATTTTGAGTGATTGCACGTGAATTTTGTTGAATTTTAGGCATTAAACCATCAAATTTGGACAATAAGGTAAAATTTAGTTATAATGTTTTAAAATTTGGTCAAGGATTACACGGAATAGACAAGGATTACGTAGGGATTACACCCTTATCTGTACACAGTGGTGGCCCCCTCGCTAGAAACGCTACATGAGCGGCCTTATATAATACTGTATGTAGCCTGCTATCCGCCTCTGAGACACATTCTTGTGGGATGACAAGTAAACCAACCATGGTATGACAGGTTTTCCTGCGCAGAATGCTTGAAAGGCGTGGATTTGATTCACAGAGTAGCATACAAAAGGAACACAAATCAACTCCAACTTTCATTCTAGCGCGCCGCGCATCCACCACGATGCACTGCTGCGCGTTGGCGCGCGCGAGGTGTCGAGAGGCGGGGGCGACGCCTACCAGCTAATCCGGGCGCCGTCGTCGCGACGCCTTTTTCTCGTCGGAAGGGGGGGAAGGGGGCGTCATTTGACTTGCTACTGCAGCGCCGCCCACCAGCGTCTGCTGGGCCGCGGCGGCGCAGAGGCGCGTGGGTGGACGGCCCGCCCCGCCCCGCCATGCCCCGCCATGCCCCGCCACGCCCCGCCACGGGTTCAAAACCTCTAACGTATCGCCGAACTGGAGCGCACAAACAACTCGCCACAATGGCGCCGTAAACAAGGCTGAGCGGGGAAAGGACACCGCGTGTAACAGGGGCCCTGGCGCGAGGCTAATCCGCGTACCGATAGGCGGCGCACGGCAGTCATCTGAATATAATGTAAGGTAAAAAAATGAATTCTCATTAATACTTGCATGTGCACAGTTAGTTGTAGCTCAGCCGTCTGTTTCCTTCCCCCGGGGCCGGAGATATGTTTTGCGAAGGGCCCGGCGCAGAGGGTCCAAAGTAAAGGCGCTGTAGAAGCGTAACTCAACATAACAGCGCCGGGGAGGGGGTGCGGGATTCTAACGGGAGCACCGCCGGCCCTTAAAAGGATGAGGGAGAGGAAAAATACCCCCACCCCTTTTCTCTGCGCCTGCTCTTTGCGAGAAAAGCTTTACACGGACGGGAAATCGGTAGTCTGCCCGAAGATGTATATATCTTTACATATTAAGTACGGCGGCCATTGGATCAAAAAGTTGGAACAAAATGAAAGACACCCAAGAACAGCAACACCGCTTGGCTCTGTAGATGATCATCGAAGAAGTCTCTTTCGACGGACACCCATATCTCAAAATGTGTTAAAAATGATAGTTAAAAAAGTCATTTGAGCGATTGTTTTTGCGGGTCCTAGAGGTAAGCGGTTTTGTTTGCAGTCTACGGAGTCATGCAGTTTGAACGGTAAAATTTGCCATTTGTTTAGGAAAGGGCACAGGCACAGGTGAGACATGAAAATAATAAGAAGACAGAGAGATACAGAGAGAGAGAGAGAGAGAGAGAGAGAGAGAGAGAGAGAGAGAGAGGAGAGAGAGAGAGAGAGAGAGGGAGAGACAGAGAGAGACAGAGAGACAGAGAGAGACAGAGAGAGACAGAGAGAGACAGAGATAGATTCGAAATGGTGCATTCAGCAAACAAGAAATGAGATAGAGAAAAAAGAGAAGGGGAGATGGAAGGGGTTGCACCCTGGGCCGTGGGCCGCGGCGAAGGCGCCTCCAGGTACGAGGCCCGAATAACAAAAAAGGATACAGGGTGAGGCGCGCATGCCGATGGAGTAAATTTATTTTGTACGTGATGGGCGACGAGAATAGGCATAGAGATTTCCCTACAGGCTCTCACCCCCCCCCCCAATTTTTTACTGAGTCAAAGCGGAGTGCATAAGTCCTCTGTAAACTGTGACCTGAAACAAGTAGAGTTTCTTTTCCATTTCCCATTGACTCGAAAATGGAAAATTTCGATGGCGTCGCAGTGTCGTAAAACTCGTTGCCCGACCAATAGGCGCCGCACGGGGCGGGGGCACAAGACGTGTAAGCCCCGCAGGAACCAGTCGGCAGGCGGGAGAGAGAGAGAGGGCCAGGAAGAGTGAGGGAGGGAGGGAAAGAGAAGGGAGGAGGATGACTTGAGACCGGACCCATAAACTACGCCATTGGCTCGCCTCTCGCCCCAGCCGCGCCTCGCCACGCCAAGACACTTTCCAGGCGACAGTCACACTTAACCAAGTTCGTTGTCGCGCCTACTCGTCTCAAAACGATAAAAAAATACTATTGTTGGCTTAATGCGTACTTTGGTACTGTTCATAACACAGATGGTTACATATGATACGCAGCCTTCAAAGTCAGATCAATTTTTCTAGTATTGCAAATTATATTTAACTGGGTACATATAGCAGAACAATTACGATATTCCTTTACACCTTGCGTAACATTGGGTCGCGTATTGCAAAGTATTCGTTCGTAGGAGAAGGATCTGGCTGCCAGGTAAGCCAAAGGGTGATTTCTTCGCATTACAAAGAAAATAGCTAGTAATTTGAACATTACAAAGCAGATCGAATCGTTTGCTTTACAGTGCCTTGGATGCTGCAGCCTGCAGGCATGCCTGCTGACGAGCTGGAACTTGACAAACTTACTTGGCGACGCCGCTGGAAGTTGTTTGTGTGGCCGGCGGGCGAGCGGGTGGGCACGCCGCCGTTGCCAGCGCGCGTCTGGCTACCGGGCTCCGAGCTAATTATGTTATAATCGTTATGGAGGCCGCACGCCCGACCTCGAGTGACGTTTAAGCCTTCATGGCGATGCTTTGGCGATACAGAGACTCATGACTTCATTCTTGTCTACAGAAGCCTCTGCTCCGCAACGCGATGGGTGCCGTAGTCGGTATCACGGGTATGGGCTGTGGAAAGAAAGAACAACAAAAATTACAGATTCCGCACTGCCAACATTATCTTTTTTTCTATCTTTATCAAGTTCCCATTCATTTCCGAGAAATACGGTAAAATAAACTGCACCGATGAAGACTCGTGCTCAAAATTTGAAATTTCCTTGCGTTTCTGCAAACATTGTTATGGACTCCTCCCACCTGCCTCTCTTCTCCCACAAAAAGCTATCCGTCCCCGTCAGAGTGCCCGATCTAGCGAAATGGAGGGCCGTAACTCGCGGTCAGTTTACAGCGCCACTGCATCACGCGGGGCGCCCCGACGCGACAGCCTATTCGGCTGGACCCGGAGGCTGCGTCCTCCTCTCCCCATCCTTCTCCTCATCTCATTGGTTCCCATCCTCGCAACCTATAGTAAATCAATCGTGAGACAAAAATTATCATCCCCAATTGGAAGGCTGCTTGCTCATGTTTGGCCTCATAGACTAATTTTAAGTTTTTGGAACGGGAAGATACATCACGCAAGTCAAGGAGCGCTGTGGAATTTAAAAAAAAATCTGCGTGAAAAATATGCGTGTAAACTTACATCTGTTGTAATTTTTTT
>NW_026267231.1:607595-624395 GCF_000697945.3 Frankliniella occidentalis
TTTTTTGAAATAACTATTATTTTATTCGACGATCACATTAATCGAATGCTTTAGAAGGGAAAGAATTAATCTGTCCACAAAAAAGCTACAGACTTGAGTAGACATCCAAAAAATATGTAAATCTGCGTCTACATGGAACCATGCAAACACTGATGAAAGATCATTTTTACAGGAAACAATTGTTTTACGCCCCTTTTGACTGAAAGACTGTTCTGTTTCGTCTTACAGGTAATTGTGAGAAGGGCCCGATGTAGGCTGCAGACTTGAACAGCATGAACAAGATCGACAGTTCGTGAGTAAAACACAGTATTGTTGGTCGATGAGCTAAGGCAGTCGCAATTCTCTCGCTTTTGCCGCGTGGGCTCTTCCGCCACGCTGCAGTCTGAGGTGGTCGGGTCGGAGCCTTGCGCTCAGGACCCAATAAACTAGGGTGAAGGGCATTACAGCTCGTTACCTGGCTACTTCTCTCTCCTTTTTATTATTTTCATAATGAATAATCGTTTGGGGAGCGTGAGCGACCTGGAACAGACGCCGCGCACTCTACCGTCGAAAAATACTGACCGTCGGTACATAACATTTCGTGTCGAATATTCTTTGCCATAGGCAACAAGTGAGTCAGGTCGAGTGGGCACGATAATGATATGTAGTAAGGCGAGCAGATACGCATGCACGGAATAGGGGCGCTCTACGCGATGAATGTACTGCAAATTACACAGTTTGTGGAAACGGCCTCAGCTGCAGCGGCGGCTCTCCTCGGCGATCTGCAAACTACACCCGGCCGGGAGATTCTTTTCCACCTCGCGATCATCCCAGAGCGCGGTGGTAGTTATTAGCTGGAAGCACGCCGTCCTCGTGTTATCCCTTGCTGCGGAACGCTCCGCGTGTGAGTTTTGAGGAGGCAACCATCGCTCACGCCATTAGGAGAACAATGTGAGCGCTCCTCGCGGCAAATGTCGGGCTGCGTGCGCCTAATCAACTTTATATGAATGCGCACATTTATTAATCAAAATAGAAACGTAAAATTTATCAAAATTTACGTATTGTTTCCTGAAGTGTCGTTTTTTGTTCATCAATTTAAAGTGAAAATATAAGATGATGGCCGCATCGTGAAAGATGTTTCCTTGGCATCCGATTGAGTGGTCACAGCGCCACAGTGTAACTTCAATATAGGCTGAAAACTTTGCAAATTATCCTTTCCGTGTAATTTCAGTCGTTTGCCTTTCTGACCTACATCACGGTGCTCGCAATGAAGTAGTCCTTTATCAGAGAGAAAGAGAGAGAGATTGTTGTTGATGGCATTTACTGTCCTGAGTGGGCAATAAACACACACCAGCAGCAACCATTTCAGAGCCGTAAAAGCAAGCGTGGCCGCTCAGCGCCGTTCGGCTCGGCTCTGCCGTCGTGGCGCCTTGCCGTGCCTCGGGTCCGGCAGTCGGCGGGAGAGCCGAGCCGAGGGCGCGCACTCGGCTGGGCTCGGCAGCGCTCGGCGGCCGCTCGGGCCGATCAACGACCAACCCGCGGCCCGCCCTGCTGTGCCCCCACGACCATCTTGATGCGGCACGCCGCGCCATGCGAGTGAGCTTTGGAACCCACCGATGAAGTGGAAAACGCAAAGGAAGGGGGGATATCGATTGAAAATAGTTATAATAATAATAACAATCGGTGAAAATAATAATGGGCCGAGACAGACAAGAGATTTGCTGACCCTGACCGGCGCAACCCCGTGTAGAGCTTGTCGGGAAATTAGTGAAAGACTGTTCGAGCCTCTGACGATATCGGCCTATTACTAGCTTGATAGGAGACTAAGAAATGTCTGCGACAGCACTTTGAGTGTTGTACTTTCATTCGAAGATGACCCTCGCTTATCCAAAAAGGCACTATGCTAAAAGGCAGCTGCTGTCAACTGCGTGTCCTCTTTTATCCTCACTGGTCCATTTTCGACACTTGTTTAAAACTTTTACACAGCGATACAAATATGTTTGTTTATCGCGCGAGAGAGTGAGATCTATCGCGGAATGCACAGCGCAACGCAGTGCAACAAAAGGCAAGGGGTGTCGGAGAGAGCGTGAAGGTGGAAAGGCCCCCCTGGATTGGGGCGGGGGGGGGGGGGCAGATCCAAAGACAGGGAAGAAAGGTGCAGGTATTTGAATCCAAGTAATGTATGTTAATTCATTTCTGTCTCCTTGGCTGGCTCGGCGGGGTAGGATGGGGCCCGGAGCCGGGCGCAGCGCGCAGTGGAGGCCCCAAACCAACACGACGCTGGCCCCGCAGTGGCCCCTCCCGCCTTATCACGTCACGTTCGTTGTACTTGCAGAAGGTCAAGTAGTCTGTGATCGTGATGGCCGGTAGCGGGGGGCGGGCCATAAGGACAATAGCAACAGCGCTGTGTGTGACTTACGAGTCACGAGCTTTGCTGCTCTTGATGATGATTGTTGGTGATAATGATAAAACACGGGTTTACTCGACCGGTAATGCTACTGTCTAGAAAAACGATCTATGGTAAAGAAAGAAGCTATACAACTCAACCCGATTGGTGTGGAAATTTTTAAGGCTCCTTCCGAAAGACAAAGGCGATCAAGAAGGGACCTCTCACATATGGATTCAACAGCTCGCACTACTCAATACATACCTCTTATTAAATGTAACGTAAACGTACTAATGCCCTGCATCATAAAAGCACCTTATAGCGTGCGACACGACTGCACCACTTCAGGCTCGTCCCCAACAATCACCACCACCACCGGGCGTAGGCAGATCATCCTGCCGCTATACCCCCCCCCTCCCCTCTCCCATCTCTCACTCCATCTCACGCAGCTAGAAAGAGAGAGAGAGAGTCCTAATCCCACACCCTACTCTGTCAGCCACCCTCTCCCACCCACCCCCAACCACCGCTCCCGGCCCAAACATGGCACACAGCTCCCTCCCTGCACACCACCCTCCCGGAAGCCGCCCCGCTCCGCCCCACCCCGCCCCAGCAGCAGCCGCCCGGCTTATGGTTCATCGTCTCAACGCAAACGGACCATCCCGGGGGCTAAAACTGCGCATAAGACGCCAGTCTCCCTGAGTGTTTACGGCAGCGAGCGTGTGCGCGTGGGGGTGTGCGAGTGAGTGTGTGTGTGTGTGTGTGTGTGTGTGTCTGTCTGAGTGAGAGTGTTGGTGGCCACCGCCACCGCCACTCAACTCTCCCCGCGCCTGCTGCTGCCTCTCCCCTGCTACTGCATCAGCATACCACTGTGTGTATGCGTGCGTGTGTGCGTGTGTGTACGTGTGCGTGCGTGTGAAGTAGGGTTGTACTACTCTTGTCGCGCGCGTGCGAAATTCAGCTCTCGCGGACGTTATACGAGCGCCTAATAAGGTGGAATTGATATTTACTGTCCCGTTGGGGCTCTGTATAGCAGCAGTAGTGGCGTGGTGTCCGAGCGCCCCCGCCAGCCCCACCACCCCTCCACGCCACGCCTCGCCACGCCCCGCCACCAACCCTACGCGGGCGGTGGCTGCAGGGCGGCGGCAGGTTTTACGAGTCGTGCGATGGCCTCTGGAATGGCCGGTTAGTCGGTTTAGTCTTTCAACGCGACAGAGAAATCCTCCCCCTACGGGCGCGGAGATAGTATTTGTATCCCGAGCGGCGATCAGAAGGCTCAATTGCTTGTTTGGGTGTGTTCGAGAGTCGCCGTCTGGGCTATCTCAGAGGGCAGGTAGGTGGAGCGCAGCGCAGCCCTCGCCCGACGCTATGAGAAACTGCCCGATGTGTAGTGCGCCGAGATTCTCATAGCCGGGGCTCTTTTCGTCGGGCTCAGGACTGCGCGCGATGAGATACGACGTCATTCAAGCGGCCGGGAAAGGGGATTATACATCACAACAATAGAGCTACAAATCGTGGTTTGTCCGAATTGGAATCCCGCGCGCTGCTCAACCCCCCCGTGTCGGCAGTATTCTTTCATTTTCAAGAAGTCCGCCTACACCTTCTCCCGCCCCACCTCGTCCCTTTCTATGTAGGCACGACGCGCTGCATGGCGTTCGAACGGCGTTAGTACCACTGCCCCCGCCGCCTCATATTTACCATCCACAAACTCCGCACAATGAGTACTGTCGGAAGCAGCCTAACCACAACGGATGGGATGCATGGCGGTCGTGGAGTAAAAACAAATAATGGTAAAAAGACGAGGGAATATGAGGAGGAAAGTGCGACGAGGAGGCTGTCCTCACACACCACGTGCCGCAATAATGGGAAAAAGAGGAAGCGGGCAGCCCGTATTGTTGTGGAACGAGAAGTAATTGCTTTCCATTTTCCTATTTTTATCGTTAATATCCCTCTCTCTCTCTCTCTTCTCGTTTAACATGTAGCATCGGTTTGGATGGTTGGATAAAGGGATAAAACTGGAATGTGTCCAAGAGATTAAACACTCCTTGAGCGCAGTCCGCAGTCGGGCATAGCAGATATCTATACACAAGGTTCCGATTGGGCACGGCGCATGTCGCCCTGCAGGGCTGCAGTGCAGCCAACGTGTCATGCCCCTGGCCAACATGTTTAACTTATTCGGAGATTACAGTATATTCGTGATGCCGGGGGCTGGGTGAAGTTAATTGATCTAGGGAAATAACCGGAGGGAGACAGAGAGATGCCGGGGGAGGGGGGAGAGACAAACAAAAAGGGGGGTGGGTGGAAAGAGGAAGAGAGAGAGGGCAACAAGCATCATGTGTGTTGCAGCCCTGTTGGGATGAACGGGTCCAGGGCCCTTGCCGCCACCAGCCAAGCGGGAGGACGGACGGACCTGACAGCAAGGCCCTCGCTCAGACGGACAGACTTTCCGACCAACGAGGAGGCATTCCACCGCGACTCCACCAGCTCGGCCCGAGCCGAGGCGGGCAGGGAGGCTGCGAGCCTGGACCATCCGGGAGGGGGACTTCTGGACTCTGTAAAGTTTATTTAGAGCAGAACAGTGTCGCCAGTGGCCTATATGTCATATCAGAGACAGTCGCAACGACACAAGTGCAATAAAATATAATACTATCTATAAAAAAAGATCAATGTGCGCTCCTTATTTTTATTCTCTTCAAGGCGTGCATTCCATTTATGAATTGCGTCGTGGTGATTGACAGAGAGGGTCAGTAGTAAAACCGTGAACAAAAGACGGGAGGAGCGGACCTTCTCCCTCGTACTCTCCGGCCCAGTAGACCCACCTCCCCCCTCTCCCCTCCCTCTCGCTCCCCCCAGCCTGCTGCTGAAGGTGGGGGAGAGCGGCAAAGAAATCATGAAGCCATTGACGGACTTTGATGGCACCTTTATATCGTGCTCCTGCCGCCTTGTGTGTTTGAAGCTCAGAAACGCGCAGCAAAACGGCCGCACTGTGTGCTCGTAAAACAAATCTGCCGTTTGCTCGTAAAGCCTCAACGTGTTGACACTCACCCCACCGCGCACGAGCACGGGGGTGAGCACTCTCACACCGTGTCGGATTCCAGAAGAAGAAGATGAAGAAGAAGAAGAGAATTATTGTGAACTATAAGGCGGTCATTGAGCAACAACAAACTTAGCTCATTTTCCGCTGCAAAAGTAGTAGCGTCTAGTGTATTTTCGCTGGCAACAGTGTCAGCGGCGGCGGTTCTTTCCCGAGTGTTTCCTTCTCCCTGGAGCCTGCTGGAGCGGTGAGGAAGCAGACACCTCCGAGCGCAATCAGGGCCCGATGGGACACACATCAGGGAGCTGCAAAGTGGCTGCCGAGGTGCCTCATCGCAGGGCAGCTAGCTGCAGCTGTGGCAGCTGCTGCAGCTGGCCAACAATTTCACCCGCTATTACTTGGCCAGTCGCTTCCCATCTCTCCTCTACACTTCAAACAGTACCACCGCCACCCGGCATCATCGCCTGCTTTCGGCTTTCTCCCACTCCAAAGGGTGTCACACAGTAAAGGTGCGATGTCTGGATTGTGGAATTTTGCTGCTCGCCACTCGTCACTTTACCGAAGAGGACGTGTGGTGTGCGCTGCAGCCTTGGCGAAGAGCACCGCAGTCTTTGTCAAAGACTGTTCCATTTACTCCAGTGTTCCATCGAACGGTGTAAAGCCTGTTACGCGAGACGTAATGCCCTGCGCTCCGTTCTGTTGGCCTCCTTTGACTTCTGTCGGCCCTAGCTCGACAGACCTCCGCAGACCTCCTCCGCCGGCCGCTGCCGCGCCCTCCACGGCCAGACCTCCGCGGCAGATACGGTGTGCGTGATGTAAAACAAGGCTCAGTACATAAACAAGACCCGGCCATGATAAACGCGTCGTGTCTTAAATCAGGACCCGCGGCGGGGTGGACAATGCGAACCGTACCGCGCACGGCAGGGGCGGGGGGGGGGGGGGGGGGGAGCCCCCGCACCCCCTGCAGCCCCCGCAGCCAGCCGTGGGCAGAGATACTGGCTGGCTGTGTGTTGCGCTTGAAGCAGCCACGCCCGCGCCCGCCGCCACCGCCACTGCGCCACTGCAGTGAGATACTACCGCTTACCTCCTGCGGTAATTGTTTTCGAACCCCAGGGGATGCCGCGCTGCTGCCGCCGCTCGCCTACCACTCTCACTACTTGCTACCCACACCCACCACCTACTTTGAGCGTTTTGTGCTCTGCGCGCTCGGCTCGAATTGTTGCTTTTGGAGCGTAATTAATTTAGTGAAACACAGTGCTGACCATGCTGATGAGTGACGCGAGCGTTCATCGACACGGGAGGTGGAACTGCCTCTTTCCGGTGCGACCATGAGCGGGGAGGGCGTCGGCCGGGGGAGTCGAGCAAGCAGGCGCCCGAGTGTGTCCCTGGGCCTTGTGCGGCCGTGGCCATCCATCTGTCGGCAGCCCGAAGGCATCCGAGCCGAGCCCGGCCGAGTCCAGCCGAGCAGAGCCGAGCAAGAGCCGAGCAGGGGCAGAGCCGGGGCAGAATCAGGGCGGAGAAGCAGCCGGAGGCCTCTACGTGATTTGGCACTGCTCCTCCCATGTTTTATCCCTCGCACATTCCACGCCCAATCCTGCGGGGGTCCTTTTTCAGGAACGTGGATCGGGAAAGCGAGCGGTCGAGCCAGTAGCGCGATCGGCGAGAGAGAGAGAGAGAGAGAGAGAGAGAGAGAGAGAGAGAGAGAGAGAGAGAGCGCATGTTAGTGTGCTGTACATCTCTCACGGGGAAGGAACATCGCGAGCGGGATTTTGCTATTCCGGCGGCGTGCTGCCCCGCGGGGGGGTGGGTGCACGCCCCTGGCTGGAGGGGCACGCGGAGCCCCCCCGCCGCGCCGGGCCCCCGTGGCACACACACACACACACACACATCGAGTCGTTTGCCCCGTAATTGTGGGGAATACTAATTGCCATAGCCAGCGCTCGCGCCGCCCGTCAGATATATTACCAGAGCAAAAACCGAGGCGCGCGGGGGAGGAGACGGCGGGGGTGAGACGACACGGAGGGCGGGGGGAGCAGGGGGGGTTCCACCGCCGTCGCGCACGGTCAAACGCGTGTCCCCCTCTTTCTTGTCCATACCATCTTAGGAGAGATCAGAAGGGAGTGGTCAGTTATACAGCAAACGTTTTCGCTCAGAAAGAGGAAGATCGTTTTGAATTATGGCACTTCGCGAAGGTAAAAGGAAAAAAAGAAAACTCTGCTGCTGTCCCCTTTAAATTGTCACTTTTGGCAGGGTCTGGTGGTGTGGCCTTATCAATCCAAGTCGTACCGTGACGTACTGTGTAACTTGCATGCAATATGAGGTGATTTAAAAACACGCACAAAGAGTGCGTTATCGCAGCAGGGCATAGGACGAAAATGTATGCACAAGCGTTTGATGAAAAGCCAAAGAAAAGCAGGGTACGAGGGATTGAAAGAAGGACAACGAGGGAGAAACTGAGAAATATAGGAAAGGAAACTAAAGGTGAAAAAAATTGTTCTGAGCTGCCCGGAATAAACGCAAGTGGCAGCCAGTGTAGGCAGCCAAGTCCTTGCTGCTAACGTGAATCACAATTACAGAGTAATTGCGGTCAAATTAAAAGTTCATACATACTAATTGTCGGTCGAGTGAGCGTGCTGAGTTTGGCCCTCCCCCCACCCCTTAGCCCCCACCCCCTCTCCCTCGCGCTCCGCCTCCTCTCCTCCCCCCTTCCCTTCCTTCAAGCCTGCGTGTGTGTGTGAGTTCGTTTGGAGGCGGGTGGGCGAGCGGCGAGTTTTGGCCGTTTGCACTCGATTTTCACTTGTTTCTCGGGTGTGGGAACAGCTCATTTCCTGCTGGTCTGTATTATTACCGTATATGTGTGCACAGCGCCAGTGTGTTAGTTTAACACGCCACGCACGACTGAAAATTGTGATCTCTAGGTCCAACGCCCTTTTAAAATATTCTGACTGACAGCACAAAATTACCTATATATCTAACAATAAATTTTCAATCTATCTAAACTTTTAATAAGCCGGAAAGCAATTTGTGTAATTTACTAGGCTTTTTTCAGCCGCAGTAATGGACTTGCAAGGTGTCTGAGTGATGGACATAATGAGTTATGAGACGGGCCAGCCGACACCTCTCAGCTGTCCGCTCGCTATGAGGGATTTCAGTTCCACCGCGCGTCCTCTATATGCGCTCCGCCCTGCATAGAAATGCAGTCATTACCCCGTTGCCAAACTTGTTACGCACTTGAGACCCCCGCCCCCCTCCCTTTTCCCTGTCTCTCCCTCGCTCGGGCGTCGATAATTGTGCGATGCGAGTCATCACCATTTCCACATATAAAACATTTGTTTATAAGAGGGTAGAGTCGCGCGTGGGAAGGAACTACTTCTTGCACCCAACGTCGTGCGGTGCACCAAGAGGTGTGGAAAATGGCCCTGGCTCGACGTGTGCATGAGTAAAGAGGCGTACGCAAAAATTACTTATTAAAGTACTGAAAAGCTGATTTAAAATTAATCGAGTACATTATTTCCAGAAACTAAATGCACTCACTCATCTGAGGTGGTCTGCGCCGGTTACAAAATACAACCACAAACGAAAACGCACAAAGATAAATAGAGTGTCAAAGTGATGCCGCTCTCTCGCTTCTTTTCAAACACTATACTCGTTAGTGGACGTGTAGGCAGAGCGGAAGGTGTATATATATATTTCTCGTGGGCAGAGCGCGGTCAGGGCGCCGATAGGAGGAGCCGCCAGAGCTGGAATCGAACTCGGCGCGGCCCGGCGGCCCGCGGCCAGATAAACCGAACCGAGGCCGTAATTTACGGGACTGAAGCGGGATTATTTATTTTGGACCGGCGAAAACTCTAATTCGAATATGTATCCCTCCCGGACCGCGACGTGTTCTCCCGTCTTATCGCCGGCGGGGCCGTAATGCGCGCGCTCGAATTAAATCATGTGATTTGGGTGCTTGATACCCGCGCCTTGCAAGCCACGCTGTACCGAGCGCACGGGGGACTGTTTTGTTTTATCTTTTTTAAAATTACCCAGAGTACTTATAAGATATTCTCCAAAAAATAAAGGCATGTGTGTGAGAATAAATTTCACAACGCGATTGCGATTGGGCTTTAGAAAGCGCAAGGTCACTCCAAGAAGGCACAAAAAAAATATACTGTTTTTGAAAAATAGCAATGCTACACATTCATAAAGTTTTCCTCCAGAGCAGCACACTCGACTTGTAAGTAAAATATTGCGAGTTGCGACGCGGTAAGATAAACTCATGTTGCAGCAGCGGGCACAGGAAATCGGGTATTTCCTTTAGGTAATCGTATCTTAGCAACGGGCGGCGGCATGCTCTCGGAGAGTGCAAACGCACGCACGCACACAGACACAGCGCGCGCACGCACAAACACACACGCACACACACATGAGCGCTCGCGTACATGCCCACTCCGTTGTCGCCGCTCAGCGAAAGGACGACAATACCGCAACATGTACCAGGTGTCCCGCCGAGCGCAAACGCGGCAAACATTGCCGGTGCAGGCGATTCTATTTCTATACAAAACGCATGATCACTGACCCACCACACAATTTTTGCTCATCCTGAAAATTAAATCACACTCAAAAACAAACGATGAAAATAAAACATAAAACGGAGATGTAGTGGGGCCACTACATAGATGCAGCAGCAGCAGCAGCAGCAGCCGGCCGGGTGTGCGTGTCCGGGTGGGCAAACAGATGGAGTGCGACGGAGAGAGCGCGGCGGAGCGACAAGGATGGCCGCCCGGCCCCGCCCACTGCCGCTGCTGCGGCGGTGTCCGCCAGCGCGCCGGGCGCCGCCACTGCCGCAGCCCCCGCCGCCGCGCGCGCCCGCTCCCCCCACCGCCGCGCCCGGCCGCCGCTCGGCCGCGCTGCGCGCGCACCCTGCGCCCGGTTGGTCCGGCGGCGCGCCGGGCACCCATGCTGGTCGGCCCGCGCATGCGCGCCGGCCGCGCCCGCTCGCCGGGGAAGGGGGAGTGGGGGCCGCCGCGTCGCCGTGGACCCCGGCTAGCCGGGCCGCGGCGCTGCGCTGGAAGTTGGCTAAAATTTGTGGATATCCAGCACATTATTCTCGGCCAGCGGGATTGGAACGGAAAGGGCCCGTGTATGCGTGTGGCACTGTACCCGTTCATCGCTGCCGCCGGTACCCGAGTTTGAACTTTGGCGCCACGCTCTGGGAGCGATCAGAAATGCATTAGGCTGCAGGATGGGTCGTTGCCGCCGGTACTTTGCGTTCGCGAGTACACCATTAAGGCGGTAAAAAATAAAAATGGGTAGCGCTAAAAAAAAATTAATTGGAACTATGTTTACACTACTTTCGCAGTTTTGGTCGCACTTACCCCATTCGAATATTGTAGGCTTGTTGCTCATCGACTGAACAGATCTCCTGAAAAAAATCAGACAAACAATATTATTTCGAGTATGCAGACAATTTTATAGGAACTACCCTGGTCTTTAAAATGAGCTCGAGGTAATTGAAATACAACGCGAAGTGAGTTGGAAGTTATTATTTTTTACTTTAGTCTTCCTATAAACAGCGCACTCAGCTTGTACCTCTCTACGTAAAGGCCAAATCGTTGTTTCGAATTATATACTGTTTGCAAACACTTCAGTCACATTTTACGCAGTGTCATAATAACATTACCTGGGCCCACCTTGACCGCGGCCTTGGCGTGGCCTTGGATTGGCCGATCGGCCGGCCCCCGCACCCCAATTGTGTTGTGGGTGCTGCGGGTGTTGTGTAACGGGACATGGCCCTCCTCAGTTTTCTGTGTTTCGTTCTCTCCGTCAGTCGGAGAAGTGCGAAAGCAGCAGAAAACACGCCGTCGTCGTCCGCGCGCTCCAGGTGCCGCAGCACCACCGCAACGACGGTCGTTTGGCGGCGGCTCGTCAGTGTTGTGATGGGTTATTGATTGACCTCGTTATCACCGACACCACGACGCCGATCAAGTTCATCATCATGATCATCGGGAGAGAACCGTGGCGGCGAAGCGTTCGATACTGTATCGAGGCGGCGGCGGCAGCAGCACCATTGACGGGCGCGGCCACTACCGCAGCGGCGGCGGTCTGCTGAACGACGCCGACGTCGTAACGATGTCGTAAAACGATTACCACCTCTATGCTCGTTGCGATGACACAGCGGCAGTACTGGCTCAATCAACTTACACACACTCCGCGCGCGCGCGAGTCGCGAGTGCGGATCCCAGCCAACCGCCTGCCATTTTACGACACGCCATAAAAAGTGCTACATTTTCTCGGGGTGTTCGGCAAATGTGTGGATGTGTGCGCGTCGCTGTGTGGGGCAAACAAAATGATTTGTCTGTTATTTTGAGATCGTACTCGCGCCGATGGAGGAGTATAGTCTGATAGTCTTGGGAAAGTCGCTGTGTCTGCGTGTGTGTAAGTGTGTGTGTGCGTGCGTGTAGGAGCACTCCCGGGCCGCGCCGCGTTGTCGCGTGGAGAGACTTTTCCTCCGTCACTGTCCCGGACTCGGGGCAGAGAGGGGCGAGGGTCCCGGGCCGTCCCGGCCGCAGGGAGAGGCAGGCGAGGCAGTTAAAAGTAATGGTCCGGGGCGTCCAATTTCAAGTAGCGCAGCGACACGGCGCCCTGCAGGGCTGTCCAAGGGCTGTCCGAAAGCTGTCCAAGGTCTGTCCGGAAGGTCGGTTCGAAGGCTGGCCAAAGCCTGAGAACGTCTCGTTGTGCGCCCCACATTTACAGGACATAACATGTATCACTGGAAACTATATCCAGACAAACACTCAGTTTGTCATTACACCCAAAAAAATGTGTTCTCAATTCAAGATGATACCCAAAATCTCAATTCAAGATGATACCCAAAATTTTAAGGCAAATAGGGATTAATTTAATCCCTGTTTACTTAATTTAAGTGTAAATAGGGGTTAAAATAAGAACATTTGCCTTAAAATTTTGGGGATCATCTTGAATTGAGAACACATTTTTGGGGTGTAAAACGACTCATGAAAAAGTCGGCAAGGAAAGAGGCAACATGGTTATTTTTGATGCAAAAGTTGAAAGAATATGTTCTTCTCCAAAAGTATTTCCTTTTTTTTTTAAATAAGTTGTAAAATTAAAAGGAGTGCGCTCAATGAGGCATTATGTCGCAACAGCAACACTCGTCTGTGGCCTTTGATTTGTCCCGTATCGCCAGCGGGGCCAAAAGTACATCTGTAAACACGTGAACCCGCTTGACCCGGCTGTTGGTGTGTGAGTGACGGGGACACAGGGGGCCAAAGAGATGTGGGTTCCGCAGAAAAGAGTAAAACGAACACCTCGATTATAATAGGGAACAACGCACTGATAAAGAGTCAGACTGGTCTCGAGAACGAGCACACGCTGAGAAGGTGGCGCAGAAAGTCTGTGCGCGGTCATGTTTAATAAAATTGCAATAAAATACACAAATTTTATTGTCTTCGAATTAAATACGACTTGAGCGTTGGTGGTCGGTACCTATCATCACGTCTGAGATGGTTATTGTTCCCTAACCTCGGCCGGCTTATCAAGCGACCCCGGGGGCCTGGGGCCACAGTGGAGCAGCGGGCTGCCGCCAGCCTTCACCTGATCGTAAAACCTACCGTTTTACCGACTGGCGCGCGGTGGCGGGCACGCCACCGAAACACAGACATAAAGGAAGGTGCAACGTTTAGATCGACGTATCGGTGTGAAGACGGCCGTCTCGTGCCGCGGTAGCACGCTATAAACGTCAGTGCGTCGGAGGAGTGTGCCGGGCGACAGAGGATTGCGCCCCCTCCCCCCACTGACTCGTAAATACGCCACTTTATGAGCGCCTGATGGGCCACGAGCCACTTTTGTGAAAGAAGGTCAGTTTCATTCACGCCGTTTGTGTCGCGTCACCCCCACCACCACGAAGGGCTTACGAAGGGACTATGCCCTTTGCTGCAAATGCCATTGCAATGGAAAATGTGCACGTTTTCTCCGATCCAGCCTTCCCAGCCTTTCTATTATAGGGTACAAAGATTTGTAAAATTGCGTGTTTTCCTATCCTCTTTCAGACGTGGCCAACGTGGCTGCACATAAGACAACGCGTTCTCCAGAAAAAGAGTCCAAAAGTGTTTAATTCTGTTGTGTATATATACGTACACCACGTCTCACGTACTGGACCGTCACGAAAGGATGCGTGTCCTGCGAGGCTCCGCGAGGTCCAGCTGGACAATGTCACCGCGGCCGGCACAACAGTCCCGCCCGATTGACTTAGTGACGGACCGTGAAATAACGGAGAGGTCTCCGCTGCTTGCGGAAGACGTCGCTGACCTGTCCTTTCCTTTGTGCGACGGTCGAGATTATTTTGCATGAGACTGGCCCAACGCCACGACAAAACACTCGTCTGCGCCGTGACTCGCGTGTGGTTTCCTACCCCCCTCGTCTTATGTGCTCCCCTCCCCCTCTCTTTCCCTTTCTCTCCGTCTCTTACCCCCTCTAATGAGCTCCAATGAGCTCCGTCACGCCTCATTTGTTCGCACTTTGCGCGTACAACGTAATGTGGCCTTTCGGCAAAGGTACAAAAAAGGACACCTCCCTAAAGAAATCCAAACAAAACCACCGAACGAAGCAGCCGGGGGAGGAGATTCCGGTGTCTTACCAGGAAGCGTCGCCCGCAACCAAAAAAATTGAGTCCTGTCAACTGCATGACTCTTTCCGTTTTGTTTTACTTTTTTTTTCCTAAGCCAACAGACGAAACGTCTCGGGACGGACTTCCAAGAGCACGCCCCCTTTTTTTTGCTCATACGTGCAACTGTGCCTCATGTGCCCCCGAAAAAACTTAAACTGACCTTGAAGCCAAAGATGCTTTTGTTGTTCGACTGATTTAACAAAAGGTATATATAAGGAAGAGGGTGCAGGGAAAAGAAAAGTAAATAATAATTACGGCGAGAGAGGACTAAGACAACGGCAGTTTCGCAAATAAAATCGGAACTACTGTGCGCGCTAAGCCGTTACAGGCTGAGCGGGACGCCGTGCCGCAGGTCCCTTTGTCTGGTCCCGGGTGGACTGCGCGCGGCCGACGCTGCTCGGCTTCGGAGGTACAAGTTGAGCTCGGCAATTACCATTATCAGGGCGACATCATCTTCCGGTGAGGACAAGGTGGTGGTGGTCGTGGTCCTGCAGCAGCAGCAGCAGCCTACATCCCTTGTAAAATAACATTTCCTTAGATGATGTCCGCCTTGTTATAAATATAAATCTTACTGTACCGACGTCATGACGAAAACGTGCAGTGCAGAAATAAGGAAAACAGAGTCTATACACCAAGTACAGTCAGCGGCACCAAGCCAACAATATTCCTGGCGCACGTATATTTCCAGTGCATATACTCCTTTTTCTCCAGTTTTATTTTTAGTTTTGCAACAATTCTGCGATAATTAATAAGCGATGTGCAATTGCAGCGCACATGCGCGAGAGGTAATTGGCCGCGGGGGCCCCAGTCCGGCCCCAGTCCGGCCCCAGTCCGGCCCTGGCCCCGACCTACGTATTAACGCCCGATACAAATCTAAAGGGCTCATAATTCCTCGCTGCAGCCGCCGTGCCTGGCATCTTTTTGAGCCGCGCCGCAAAAGAATTAAACAAGATTAACTTCCCCTTCTCTTCGAACCTTTTTCTTTCCCCTTTCCCCCAGTCCCTCTTCCCCCCTTTGCCCCACCATCCTCTGGCCACCCTTTCTTGCTTGCTTTCATTACTTTGCGAAACGTATATTGAGTGAGGCCTAGGCCTGGGGTTGGTTAGGTCGCAGCAACTGGCATGTGGGCAAGGCGCAACGCAGTGAGCCACGCAACGTCATTGCATCTGCTCTCGTTATTGTATAGCAATTGAACGGTCATCGCTACATATTTTTGTACGCGTTCAACCATGTCGACGCGTCCTAACAACAATAGTAATGTCATTACAAAGAGTCGTTTTGCAGATAGAGCATTGTGGAAACGACCCTTTCTAGATACATTTTGAAAACGACACTCCATAGATAGAACGTTGTTAGGACGCGTCGATGTAAAATAAGAATCTGCGCTGGGCCAACCAGAAACAATGTTTCACTGCAGTGACAAGCAAAACCCAGTCAAGAGCCACAGGGCAGCACCGTACGATGATAAGCCAAGTGAGCAGCTGGTAAACAATTTAAAGAGTAAAAATATGCGCTACTTGCTAGTTGTCAACTTCGTAGTTGTAAAATTGTAAGATTGCAACTGCTCTGTTATTGAACACTTTTGGCACAATATTTGGAGAAGGAGTTGCACATTTATCCGAGTCATTGAAATTGAGATAGTACAAAGTACAACTACCGATTTTGATAACCTTACAACTTCATACCCTTGCTTTTCCAACGGGGCAAAGCACTTGCAATTACACACTAAAATCCAATTAAGTTTTTTATCCATAGTTTACTGAGTCCTGTGTGTACAAAACTTGAACTCCGAGTCCCTTCCGATTACCAGTGCACGGAGGATCAAAAACTACATACGGGAGAGAAGCATCGAACGGTAACATGTGAACAAAGGCGGGAGTCATGACATCGCTGCCGGCAGGCAGGGGCTCTCGTAGTGGCGTGGAGGAAAAACATTTGAGTCGACGTTGCCACATTCATCGGCTGCTACTGCTGCATCAAAAACAACAACAGCAGCAGCAGACAAGACTTGCTCCGCGCGCTGTTGGAAAACATGGGAGAGGGGCAAGAGACGGGCGTAGCGGGGCTGGGCGGAGTGGGGCCAGGGTGGGGTGGGGCGTTGGCAAGGCGTGGTGCGCACGCCGGAGTGTGACACGAATTCACTATCTGCGACTAAAGTGAGTGTCCTGTCCGAATACGAATATCAGTGCCACTAAATCGTCGGCTTAAAAAGTATTTTGGATAAAGGAACACGATCCGGCAAGATACACTGTTCGTCCAACCCTTCCAGTTCGTTAAAATATTGAGGAAAACATTTGAACTAAAAAAATCGGTTTAAAAAAAATTATACCATGGGATGCAGTGCGTATCTTTGTCAAATATCCCATGCGTATTACTTCCTGGCTTTCTTAGAAAATTGTGCGGAGGGTCACGACACATTGAGATGGAGATCAAGACGTCTCTGTACACACTCCGATGGGGTCGCACTGAGATCATAAAACAAGCAGAGTGATTGCCAGAGGGAAAAGTCAAACAAGGAAAACTCCGTGGGAATGGCAGAAAACAAAAGAAGAAAAGGGTAGCAGGGGGTGGGAGGAAAGAGGATCAAGGTGGGATCGCAAGGGAGCATTTTTGGACCGGCATGGGGATTGGACTCAGGGTGCTGGGTGCTCGAAATAGCTCAAGGGGAAGGGGGCAGCTAGCTGTGAAAGAGAGAAAGAGATTGAGAAAGAAAAAAGGAGAGAGAGAGAGAGAGAG
>NW_026267231.1:624445-644075 GCF_000697945.3 Frankliniella occidentalis
GGGGGAGACACCCTCTACCTCCCGTAGGGGGGCGCGAGGGTTGGGGTGGTTGGGGCAAGGCTTTGGGACTCGTTGGTGACCCCTGGGGGCCCCGCGGCTCTAGGGGAGAGAGCAAGATAGAGGATGGGAGAGGAAGAGCTAGAGAGAGAAGGTGCCAGGAGAGTGGCGGGGTGGGGGAGGGTAATCCAGGCCGCCATTGCGATCAATAGAATCGCCCTGGAACGCCCCCCTAACGGGCCGTAGAGGGGCGCGCAGCACCACCGCACCCCACTGCATCCTCACTTGTGAACGCAGTTTCAAGATTTGGAGCGTACGGAGCGAGGGGTCAGAAAGCACTTTTTTCGCGTCTCCCTCTCTGTCTGTCTCTGTCTCTCTCGCACTCTCCCGCCACGGGGGCTTCCACTATCCGTTTCTTTTTCTCTTTTCAGAAAGCCGGCAGCGGCAAGGGGTGTGGTGGTGGTGGTAGGGATGGAATAAGAAGGGCAGCCTTTCCTCTCTATTTATACTTTTGGAGACGTGTCTTCCGTGAGTTGTGAGCTCTGCGCGGCTTCCTGGCACCGCCGCCGCCGCCGCCGACGCCGACGACGCGGTTGGCTCCGGCCGGCTAGCCTGAGAAAATAGAATGGAGGGAGGCAACCCGAAGAAGGGGTTGTCAAGAAAAACAAAATAACCCTATATGAATAAAAAAATCATCCCCGAAAAGTTGTACGTAGAAATGTAACCAGTGAAACATTTGAACAGAAAAGTTTGCATTCGTTCATTGACAATTGGACCATTTTCTTTAATTTAAATAGCGTAGTTATACTTGTCTTCTTGTCAGGAAGTCTTCATTAAATTACAGTGTCTGGAGAATAATTACCTATGTGCCCAGTAAACTATGCATTATTACAATCTACAGGTTAAATACGTTTTTCTTGAGGTGTATCCCACTGACCTATTGTTTAGGGGATGCGCAGTTAGGTCCAACCCCTTAACGACCCCGGGGTGGTAGCGGTTCAGCGACCTCTCGTAGCAAGGGTGGCGCCGGCGGTCGGAGGGGGTAGAGGGGGCTTGAATGATGGGGCAGGCCAGGGGGTTCGCCCCACCAATCATGCCACTACGCGCACAACCGGGAGAAGGGCCAAAACAGTTCTATAATCTACAGGATACAAATTTCAGACTAACATTGTTCTATTTTACTGAATTTGTAATTCCTTCAGTTAGTATTTATTATGCACCGCCCAATATAGTTTGTTCTCGACTGCTTATTTTTCTGTTCTTTATTTGCCACCAGCACGAGCTCATGTTCACCTCCAGAGTTCGAGCGTCTAAGAAGTGTCTGTGTTTTTAGAATAACAAATTGTTCTGTATCGAGTTTGCTCGTGACTCTGTGGGATATCCCTGCGTGTTGCGTGCAGGATGCAGGATGTTCTCTCTGCTTACGCTCACGAGTTACAGGCCCGGACAGCAGCCAAGCCCCTCTCGCCCATCCTGAGCGGAGGGTGAGGGGCAAAGGGGGGAGAGAGGGGGTGGGGGGTACAGAGAGTGAGAGGCGGAGATGGCGGGACAACTTCAAAACGCGTAGGTGTATAATTCGTGGCACTACCCATATGTTGTGACACACCATTAACAATACTATTTAGGTACCTTTATATACAACGCGTTTTCACGTATCTTTGTTTTCTGCTGCAGATCATGCAATCGAAAAATTTCAGGCAAACAAAATTTCTGCTTCTTCTGATACTTCTGGCATGACTGTTGTTCCCTGCCTTCGCACCAACCCGCAGGGAGGGCGGCGTGTATACGTCGTCGCGACCAAGACCACTCCCCGACATGAGGCGTGGCGGGGCGTGGCGGGGCGGGGCCCAGCTGCCACACGGCTCTGCCCGCGTACACCAACCTCAACGCAGGACAGCGGCTGAAAGCCAACCTCTCTCATCTCGCTGTTCGTTTTGTCCGATAACGCCCAAGAGAAACTACACCCACACAACACACACACACACACACCTCTACGACTGGCTGTGTGTGTTTGTGTGCATGTTGCAATGTCACCCACCTTGGAGAGTCGCGTCCAAGACAGGAACATGAGAGATGTAAATCTCGAACAAGCGTATCGCGAAAAATAAAGACACAAAACGGGATTCCTCTACTCCTACGTAGCGCGCAACATCACGCGTAAGGCCACCACTGTAAACTGGTTGGCGTCTATTAACGCCAAAATATTGGCGTCTTCTGACGAACGCCAAATATTGGCGTTCAAAGGCGCCAAATGCCCAAAGAATGCCAAATTTTGGCGTTCAAAGACGCCAATAGTTGGCGTTCTCAGAAGAAGAACGCCAATATTTGGCGTTCTCTGGAGGACGCCAATATTTTGGCGTTAAAAGACGCCAATCAGTTTACAGTGACTGCTTCCCTTTTCCTCCTATTCTTTTTTGTGTTCATGGCGGCAGTTCTGCGACAAATCTGCCAAAAATATTCAGATGAACATCATTTTAATTTTTGTTTGTCACTTCTTTGTCTTTTAAACAAGATGGATGTCTAATTGAGCTTTGGACGGCATCTCAAAACACTCTCAGCACAAGGTGGATCTCGAGCAGCCTCGCTCTCTGTCCTGAGTTAGGACCTCATCAAAAAATACTTGGCGATAATCACGGGGGCACCACCAGAGCGCCATTAGAGGGAGTCGGCGCTGGAGCCTCCCGCCTGGAGCCCCCAGCCTCACTGCATGCCGGCGACGAGAAATTGGACGCATGAGATCCAGCTTTTGGTGTTTTCTGAGGCACTTTTGACAGGAGGTAGTCCATCAAAACCTGTCCGGAACGAGTTTTAAACATGAAATCACTTCCCCTCCACGTTTAGTTACTTACTTTGTTTTTTGTTTGTATCAAAAGGGACGAAAGTAACGCAGCCATTGGTGCCGTTCATAAAGAAAACTACCTATTTTGCCGAGTGTTATTAGAGAAATAGCGTTATGATCAATTTTCGGCGCTAAAGAGCATGTGTGTCGGGAAAATATTGCGAAGGTTTCTTGTCTGTTCACGGTGCAGTGCATGAATTCGTTCAGTCTTAAGTCAGCGACATCCAACTACTATGATAAGCTAGCTATCTTCTCCAATTGGATTGAAGCAGCCGACCCATCATCTGCCGTCTGTCATTGACTTGATGCGATGTGTCACCTGCAGATGGCTGGCAACGGCACTGCCGGCATCTCGCCCGCGGGCAGTGGAGGGTCCTAATGGAATCCTTCTCCATTCTTATGTGTGGTCCGATGCCCCTTTAATGACTCTGCTAACGACCCCGCTGCCGCAGCGCTCGACAAGACCACCGGCGTGATGTCACGGTGATGTGTGCGAATACACCGCTAATCGCCTAAAAGATGTCTTGATTTTTCGCAGGGGTACCTGTTATGTACCTGCCACTGTCGTTTGCGGCCACCCGCCCGCCCGCTGACGATGTCGTTTTGAATTCCGCCGACGCCGTAATTCGCTTTCAAGACCGTCTTATGTTTGAGCAAATGTCCTGCATAATTCATAGAAAACATTTGTGGTAGGATATTGCGGGCACTTACTATACAGTTTTACCTGAATTCAAATACGTCTCATATTTAAGTGAACTTTCTCGTACAGCTACGCCTGTGTCCTCGGTCACGAGTGGACCACCCTGGACCCCAGGCCAACGCCACTGCCAGAGGCACGCCAAGAGCGTCGTCTTACACGCCGTTTGTCAGGGAGCAGGCTGCAGGGAAACGGTGAAAACTGATATTCACATTCCGGCCCAATCGCAGGGCACGCTGCAAGCGCCGCTGCTGCCGAGAGCAGGAGGGCTACTTCAACTTCAACTTGGGAATGACTTCGTAGACTGATTCTTGTCAAATTGGTGAAAAAGATTATATAACAGCATGGAAAACAGCTCCTGCTACAAAGGAAATTTTGTAACTTGAAGGCAACTTACAAATGCTAATGGGCAATAGCTCCCTTTCGATGTGTACACAAGATTCACGAAATAATTGATTCCCAGTGATTCACGTCCACCTATATTTATCCCTTGGGTTTTCTAATTGTAGAAATCAGCTATTTCGACTAATTTGTACCAGTTCCACTAGTTTCCAGCTTAATCTCAGCGATTTCTGTTGATTTCGATTAGTTTTTATGATCCTGATGATTCCCAGGCAGGTGTACACATGATTCCTGGAGTTCTAGCCCCCTCGCATCACTGTACGTGCATTTTCCACAAACATTATTGTTTATAAAATTACTCACAATACATTCAAATATTTGATCTTGTACTTTGAACATTTATCGTAAATTTGCGATTTTATTTTTCCGAGGCGAGGAAGGGGACTCGGGGATATCGAGGACCGGCCCCGGGAAAGGGGGCCGTCGTTCCTCTTGGTCGTGTGTGTGTGGAGGGAGACGCTCACTGTGATGGAGAGTGTGTGCTCCAACATGGAGACTCGAGAAACCGGTATCCTGCTCCCCCCAGCTCCCCTTTCCTTCCCCCTTCTGTCTCCTCGCTCCCTCTCGCTCGCGCGCACGCTCGGCTGGGGGGGTCCTCGTGGGGCCTACCTACCTGGCTGGGCGCCCCCCCCCCCCTCCCTCTCTCTCCCCTACCGCTGTCCTCTTATTTTATGTTTATTTCTTATTTGTGGGACCGACATCCTTTATAGGCATCCAATAGGCTCATGCGTGCCTTCTCGGAGCCGTAAGTCAAAAAGGACGAGAGAAGAAAAAGTCTCTTTGCTCTGTGTGTGTGTCTCGTGTGAGCAATCGAGCTGCTCTTACCTTTCCTCCTCGCGAAAGCCTTTTCTTATAAATTATTTATTCCCCTTCAAGCAGACGTTGACCTGTACGTTGCTCGCGTACTCTGCAAAAAGCTGCATTATTCTTATTTCTCTCTCCGTTAATCCCGAGCCATTCCCAATCGTCTACTGTCTTGTGCGTACATTAGAAACATAAGGGTCTGGAAAATAAAATAAAAAAATTGACAAGTTAGTCATACTCTGGCTCTCGTGCTTGCCGTTGACTATCTCGACAGAAAAAAAACGTATAGCTGAACACTTTCGAATGGAGCTGAAGCACAGACTCGTGTTATCTAATGTCGTCAGTCTTGGCCGTGTGTCCATAGCTACCTCAGACGACCTGAAGGCGGCAGCGTCTTTTAGCGCGCACATTTCCCTGAAGGACCAAGGTCACGATACGGCAAACCTTTTATATTATTTCGCATAGGTTGGCGAATCGCTCGCCTCGATCCTCGACATAGCTCCCTCCTTCTACCTTTCCCGCTTGGGACCGCAGCTGGTTCACCCGGACGCGGAAACATGGCTGCGGCCTCGACGGCAAAGCTCACGCGGGCCAGCGACTTCTACGAAAACTTAGTATTTCGGGCCAAACTCACATGGAAATGCACGATAAAACGGCCCCTGCCACTGCCCGCCTGTTCCCAGCACGGCGCTCCGGGAGTGGAAATTATTATTACTTATTATTATTATTACGTACTGCCGCAGTGGTGCAGTACGAGCAAGAAATAATTGAGCTAAATAGTCGTTAGGGCGTACTTACGCCCAGTGTGTTTCCCACGGCAGACGGATAGTCAGACGGCATCCTCAGGTGTGGATGGCAGGCTGCTGCAGTCTTTTGTTTGCAGCAAGAAGCCCTGGGCGACTCAGCGCTGTCACTGCACAGGCACCCTGCTGCACCACATTGCAAGCTTGGGTAAACCCTTTCTCCACACCTCGACCTCTGCAATCCGTGCGAGTCATAGGGATACCTTGAGACCCCTTCATCATCCCAGAAGCTATCTTCTTCCCCTGTTGTCCTAACTTCTTCAACAAAAGGAAAAGCGAAATATTAAAAAAAGATATGACTTAATTATCTTAGGACACGGGCTTTTTGTTTTACGCCGACCTACAGATAGTTTTAGTGGCCAGTCCAGTGATGTGCATGTAATTAAATTTGCATGCCATTCAAAGTTTGAATTACACACTTGCTGTTTCAAACGTCACAATACGAAGTTCACTGCAAGTGCAACTCAGACAGCTGTTTGAAAAACCGCGCGCTACCGGAGCCGAGGCCCGGACCGGGTTCAGCCACCCACCGCTAGATGGCAGCGGTGAGCTCGAGCGAACGCTCTGTCCGCCAGAGTAGCGCCGGACCGGAGCGAGCCCCAGGGAGCCACGGAACGGGCCCGTGGAGCATGGAATGCCACTGTTCAGCCTTTCTCTGAAATACATCTCACGATTCTGTTTTCATATTGTTTTTCAGATTCAGTGGCAGACGGCCGGCCCTTTGGCACTTCTCTCGCGGTAAGTCAGAATGAAAGAATTTGAGATACGCAAGACGTTTTTGTACAAAAACATGCGACTTCTACGTAAAATCAAATACGATAAAAAAAAATATAAACGTATATCAATGTTTTTCCTGGATCATAAACAGATTTTTGTATTTTTAATATTATTGACGCAATTCATTATTATAGATTATAATTTCAAACAAAAAGTGATATTAATGATTGAAATTGTAATAATCAAAACACAGCAAATCATTCTTATGAGAGGCAAGACTTTCGACATCTTCTCGAAGTTCATCCCCCCTCCCCTCGCACCGCCCACCCCATCTGGAACACGGGTGCTGCGAGGCCCTCTGTCGGCCTGCCACTAGCCTGCCACTGGCCTGCCACCTGTGAGGTGCGGTGCCCGGTGCCTTGTCCCTCTTTGTAGAGCGAGAGAAATAGGCTATAAAACTAAGCTCCGACACGCTATAAAAACGCAGACAGTCTTTCTCAAGCTCTCCACCTGTGTTGTACGTGTGTGTGAGGATACGTGCGCCCGTGTGTGCATGTGTGAGTGCGCGCGCGCCGGGCCCGTTTAGCATACAGTCGTGTTTGTTTCAAGGAGCGTTTTGCATGGTTTGTTTACGGGCTGCAGCGTTCAGAATACATATACATCGAGACAGTTGCGGTCCTTGATGAAAACGAATTTTTTTCAACTGTAAATGTACCTGCTGAACCTGCCGAGCCGAGTCTAACGGCTCTAACAGATCTCAGCACCGCATCTGTATTCAAACGGACCGTTTGCTATACTGCTGGACCTCGCGATTCATCCATGAATACGGCAAAGGTAAGGAATCCCCTGGCTTAGCGAGTGACCTCTGACACCCAAAATGGCTCGGTTCTGTCTCAATCAGATCAAACCGCGAGGGACGGGGAGCACAGAAGGGAGTGCACTGTGGCGCGTACCTGACCTCTTTGTCCCCATCTGGATGACGTCTCCATATTCCCAACCATTCCCCTCCATCTCTCCTCACACACACTCTCACGCGCGCGCACACACACACACACACACACGAACAAAACACACACACCGCATAGGAGAAAGAAAGGAAGAATACCAAAGTATTTCAGCAGATTACCTTAGAACTACGTCGGAAATCAAACTACCGTGGAAATTAAAGTCAATTTAAAGCTAATGTGAATTTCGCAGTTGGATCAAAAACAGTGCTCCGCGCCTTTTAATTTACAAGCCAATAGCTGGGCAGCATGCTGCAATGTTGTAATGATAAATACTAAATTGTATCTATGACTAAAAGCAACTAAGCAGGCACTGCAGCCTCTTTTTAATAGCTTCGGTTCGAATAATCATTAACAGTAAACCTGGCCGTAGAGGGGGGAGTAAACCCCCCGCCCCCTCAGCCAATTAAAGCGTGTTATCACGCGGTCATGTCGCCGGCCGCCCCGCGGCGCGTGCCCACCGCGCCCACAAAAGGCATCGGCCAAAAAGTGAGAGCGAAAACGGCTCTATTATGCGCGGTAAACAACAGGCTCCTTCACGAGCTCCTGATGGCCGTCTTACGCGCCCCTTGGCGTCCCGCCGGCCGCCGCCCAGCCGAGCCGCATCAGCCGCACAAGCCGGGCAGCGTTGGGCCGCCGGCCGCCAGGGGCCGCCACGGGTTCTCTTCGGCTGCCCCTGGCCGCTGCTGGCTGCCGCTGCTGGCTGCTGCGGCTCCGGCCGGCCTCGGCGGCTCTTCCAGAGCTCCGGCGCAGCGGTGGGGGGAAGCCCTAGCCGTCGCGCCGGGCCGCCGGGCCGGAGCGCGCTCTAGGCGGCGGACGCGCGAACCTGCCCCCGTGCCAGGCCGTGAGTGCGACAAGGACGGCTGCAGCGCCGAAGGAGGGGAGGCGAGGGACTACTTTCTTGGCGGTGCCTCTCTCTCGCACGATGCCGGCGGTGCGAGAGAGAGCGGAATGGGCTGTTCACGGCCTCCGTGACGAATCTGATTCTGATTGGTTCATTTGGCCGGCCGCCGCCGCTCCCCTCTCCTCGCCGCGCCTCGCTCGCGCTCTCTCGCCCCGCCGGCGCGCTGCGGCGTCGCTCTCTCTCGCGCGGCGCCCCCCTCCACCGAGCCAGTTTCTATCTCTGTCCTGTAATCGCCGTCTGCGCTTTGCCGCGTCGTTCTGTGTAGGCGTTATTCATCTAAACACACGCTCGCTCTCTCTCGCGCCGCCGCGGCGCCGGCAAGCGCCGTCCTCGTCGCACCCGCACGGGGGTTCGCCGGCGATCGGGTGCGCCCCGCTCAGCGCGAGTGCGAGAGAGACGGCGCTCGAGCGCGAGTGGGACGGCGACAGGGTGCGAGCGAGAAGGGTGGGGGCCGAGCCGCCCTGAGCCGTGCGCCAGACGAGGACGGAGCGAGATTTTTGGTTCGGGAGGAAAAATGTAATAGAATGTGTAGGGGCAGGGAGGACGAAGAGAGGCAGAGAGGGAGAGCGCGAGAGCGAGAGAGACGCCCCGACGGCGGCGAGAGAGACGGCAGCGAGAGGGAGAGAGAGAGAGCGAGAGGGAGGGAGCACGCGAGAGAGAAGGCTTGGCCGGCGCGTGCGAGCGGCGCGGAGCGGAGGGACCCGGGGCCGCGGCTGAGCCGGGCTGGGCCGTCTGCATTACGGTTACGGTCGCCCCACGACGCGCATCGACGCCGAGCCGAGCGAGCCGCGCGCCGCGTACCCCGTTACGAGCGTCGAGACGTCATCGTCGAGGGCGTCGCCGTTCAACCCTCTCTCCCTCACTGTCAGTCGCTGAAATCTCAGTTCGAGTGCCGTCCAGGGAATCGTCACCCGCCCCGTCGGCCCCGTGGCGCGAGTGTCACCCCGCTGTCAACCCGCCCCCGAGCTGTCAAAAAGCCCGCGCGTGTCTATTACGTGGAAATTAAAAAAAAGTTTCGTTGACCTGTCAACCTCGCCGTGGATACTCTGTGCTACGTCACACTTCGTCACAGTGCCTGCGGTCCGTTTGCGTGTGGTTTTGTGAATCAACAGTGTGCGGGTGTGACTGACACCTCTCCGCTTTTTACGGCGACTTTTACGGCGCCTTTACGGCCGTTGGATTGCCTCGTTTAGTGCGCTGCACGGTTTTATCGTTTTGTGAGTGCCTCCGATTTCACGGGCACGCGCCAGGAAGTGCTAAGCAAAGTGATTGTTTTTTGTCATTTTTTCGCGACAAGAGGGAAAGGAGAGTAAAGGGTTGTTGGTGTTGTCAGTGATCAGTGCTAAAGTGGTTCATCGCAGTGGTGCTCCGTGGTGATTCTGAAGTGCGAAAAGCAATAGTGCGTCGTCTGTTTGTGTGCGATTGTTGTGAAAGTGTGTGTTGTCAGTCAGTGTGACAGCTGTCATCACTCGCCATGAGGTCCCGTCGCCATGAGGTCCTCTGAGGGCTCCTGATCGCGCCAACGCACACCCAGCCGCCCACATCCCCGTCGTCCTACTTCTCGTCGTCGGCGTCCTCGTGCACCGGGTCCCGCGCGCAGGCCGGGCCTAAGCACACATCACCGCCACCATCACCGCCGCCCCCGTGCTCCTCGGCACGGCGCCGACGTCCGGACTCGGACAGATCTTCGACTCGTCCAGTCCCCAACAAGTCGCCACCATCGCGGCCACCATGAACTCGTACTTCGAGCAGAGTGGTTTCTACGGGAGCCACCATCACCAGGCGTCGGCGGGCGCCGGCGCGCACCACCACGACCAGGCCGCGGCCGCCTACAGGTTCCCGCTGAGCCTGGGGATGTCGCCGTACGCCTCCTCGCAGCACCACCACCACCACCTGCACCAGGCGCGGCCGCCACAGGACTCGCCGTACGACGCGAGCGTGGCCGCGGCCTGCAAGCTGTACTCGTCGGGCTCAGACTCGTCACAGCAGGCCTCCGTCAACTACTCGACGGGCGCCTCGGCCAAAACGGATTGCGTCAAATCTGGCCTCGGCGATCAGCAGCACCAGAATGGGTAGGTTCACGTGGTGATGGGGGTAGGATCGGGTAGCGTTAACGCCCTCGTTTTCGCGGATGTCAGTCGACGCGGTCCTGGTTGACTGACGTCCGTTATCCATTCTGCACACTGTTTCAGGACACACTATTTTTGTAAGCGTACTGTGGGTCAAACCACTTATGCCTTTACATTTACAAAATTGCCAGAAGAAGTCGTGATAGAAAATATTGCATCTATTAATGTCTTTTTTAACTAATTATAAATTTAAAGACGCTGGTGCGTCTACGTCACGAACCTCAGGCCAGCGACAAGTTTTGTCTTATCTGGCTTTGGTCGTATTTCTAAGTGAAATAAACTGCCATTTGTATAGGAGCAGGGCGCACAAAAGATACAGATTAAAAAATTGCTCGCCGTCGAAGCACTTTAGAGGTCAAGGCGCGAGTCCCGCGGAAACAAATTGACGGGCGATATCGTTACGAACAGCTCTGCACTTTAGTGATAAGACCGAAGAATGCATATGAGCTCGCGTAATGACTGGTAAACAATTACCAGCAGGGCGTCAGATTTATGATCTTGTCACCAGCGCCCATGTCGCCGATTACTCGACACAACAGATAGACAAAGTAGAGGCGATAAGTGCGCAGAGAACCGCGTTATGAGCAGACGAAAGGGTTATTCACAGGACGCTGTTGCGTTCGCCGCCACCTTCTCTCTCGCACCCCCGCCGCGCTCCCGCCGCAGCGTCGCCAAATGAGAGAGACGGAGAGAGTAGCCGACGAGAAGCATAATGCGCGGCCAGCCGCATCGTAAGTGATCGGTCACACCCTCCCCGAGAAGGAAAGGAAGCTCAGCCGGGAGAGAAAAAAGGTGTCGGCGAGGCTGGCTATTGTGGGCCACTTGAGCTCATAAAGGGAGTGGACCGGTGGCGAACAAATGTTTGCGCCATCCCGGGGCGCTTAGGGTGTGGTCGTGATGTACTGCTTTATTATTAACCTCCCCTTATATTACTATTATTATTATTACCATCATCATTAGATATTGACCAGGAGAACTCTTCCCTCCCCCTCTCCTGTTTCACTTACCTCGGTACTTGCCCCCTCCTCCAACCCTCCCACCTTGAACCACCACCGTGGGACTGAGCGGCAGCGCGTGTCGGAGAAGGGGTGCCGGGTTAGGATTCTGTAAGCTGAGAAGCCGTTGTTGGCTCTAATTGCTCTAAACTTGTATCTCTCTCTCCGAAGTGAGCATCGGAATAGGGGTACATCAAAAAGGCCCGTCGGACGAATGGAGAAGGACAAAATCAGAAGTCAAAAATAAATGCCTGTCTGAGAAATTTGCCTCTTACAAGAGGCAAAAATGATAAACGACGTGACAGTTTCTTATAGTGGGCTTTTCCCACCTTTAAATATTTTTCGCCAGATTTCACACTACACCTTCTGTTCACCCCTTTATAAGAGATGAAATGAGAAATTTTAGCGGCAATAGAAAAACTAATTTGAAACTATTAAAATTTTGTATTGAGAGAGTAGATCAATCAGGGTGGCGGAGCGAAGGAAAACATGGACACGTGTCCATTCTTATCGCTTTCGTCCAAAAGTCCATCCCGCGCCGCCGTTCTTTTGGTTCAACGCCACTGAATAAAGTCTGTCGAGCGGCTCTGAATGCCCTTCCTGGGGCGTCTGGAGTGGGAGCGAACGAGGCGAGAGAAAGAGAGAGAAGCGCAAAGTGGGAGAGAGAAGAGCAGCGCCCGCTGCCCGCAGCGCCCCCCGGCGGCGGGCCGGCGAAGCACACCCAGAATCAGCTGATGCGCACGCCGCGCCGCCCGCGCCGGCCCGGGTCGGGCGGGTAGGGGAGCATGAGCAACACGGCCAGGACGAGGGTGAACAGGACGTCGTCGCCGAGCTGCAGGCGACTGACTGACTTCGCGCAGCTAGGCTCGAGTAGGGGGCAGGGACGGGCAACTCGTCGGCGGCGAGGGTGGCGGAGGGGGGAGGGGGGAGAACTAGACCGGACGTAAAGAAACGGCTACAACAAATCGGGCATGAACAACCTGTCACATCAGGACACAGGGCACAGAGCCGCTCTCGATCGAAAGGACGAAAATCCAGCTCGTCATACGATTTTCTCAGCCCCCCCCCCCCCATATGACTGACTTCCGGTTTTTGTTCTTCGCTACTACACACAAGGGGAAAGGACGCCCTTTGGGCTCGTGTGAGGGAGACAGACTTACATGGGCTGTCCGGTGTCTTGCTCGTCATGTAGCGTTCACCTTCAACTTGAACGAGGGCTCGCGTCTTCTTGTCGTTGTCGGTCTGCTTGCGCGTCGAACAACTACTCACTTTGGCGAAGAGTGAGAGAGACAGGGAGTGAGACACACAAAGAGACACAGAGAGAGAGAGACAGACACGAAGACACAGAGAGACACACGCACGCACACGCACGCACACGCACACTAGTGCAAATCGAACGAGTTGTCGTCTGCTGCGCGCCGAACAAACAAACGTAACGCCGCCCGCCGCCGGCCGCCCGCCCGGGTCCAGCGTTCTCACGCCACTGGCGAGCCCCGGCCGGCTGAGGCGCTGTCGGTCACCTGATCATGTTTTGACAGCAGCAGACGACACCGCCCGCGCCGCACCGGCTCGGCACCTCGCGCCGGAACACAACTCAGTAGCAGACGCTCCGGGCCCCGCGCCGCCCGCCCGTAGAGCGCACGCGAGAGGTTAGGGTCTCGGACACCGCTGACGGCCTCCTCCTTGTGCTGCGCAGGTACGCCGCCGTGGTCGCCGCCGCCGCCAAGGACGTGTGGCAGTCCGCCAACTCGGCCAACTCGGCCGGCGCCAACAGCCTCGTCAGACCGTCCGCCTGCACGCCCGACTCGCGCGTCGGCTACGGCGGCTCGGTCGGCCTCGTCGGCGGCGACCCCTCCACCTCGCCCGGATCCGCCACCGCCAGGACGTCGTCGGCCACCTCCCTGGGCGGCTCGTGGAACACCTGCTCGCTCAACTCGACGGCCGCCCAGCCCGCCGTCGCCGTGCACCAGCAGTCCGCCAACCACACCTTCTACCCCTGGATGGCCATAGCAGGTGAGTGCCCTCCTTGTGCTGCCCCGGCACGCGCCCGCACTGGGTCATTTGCACCACCACCGTGTCTGTCTGTCTGTCCGTCTGTCTGCCCGCCTCCCACGGGTCTTACCTGATTGTTGTTTACGATCCGCCTGTCCGCATGCCCATTGTTGGTCACTCAGTGACGCGCGAGCAGCAGCGCCATTCAATGGCGGGGGGTGGCGTGGGAGGGTCGCGACGCCACCCACCGCCACCTCCTCCTCAGAGGTGTCGCAGCGGCGCGATGTGCACAGCACTAGCCCCCGTGTCCGCGCCGGCCCGCGCCACGCCCAGGTGGCCCTTGTGCTCCTCCGTGATTGCCGCACCCCCCACCCTCCACCTCCCTACCTGCGCCGCGCGCTGGCAGTTGCCGTCGCCGCCGAGGTGCTGCGCCACTTGTGTGTCTCGGACGACGTCGTCGTCGTCGTCGTCGGGGAGGAGGTCGCACTATACTTGTCTTGACAATTTTTGGCGCGCGTGTTTGAGTAGTCGTAGTCGCGGGTTGCGTGGGGGATGCGCTCCGCGCGCTAGGGAACACCAGAGTGGAGGGGGAGGAGGGGAGTGGGCGGAGAAGGGGGAGAGGGCGGTCTTGGGGCCCAACCGAGGGGGCCATGTCATTTCTCGCGGCAGAAGCATAAATCTCAGCCGGCTGTCATCGTGCGGGCGGGCGTGGCGGGGCGTGGCGGGGCGTGGCGGGGTGCGGCGGGGCCGCCTCGTGCCCCCCGCTCCGTACGGCCCCGCCGCCGGCCGGCCGCCGCAGGGGTCGCGTCGCGCTCGCTCGCCCTCTCACTCGCACCCACGGCGCCTCGCGCTCGCGTGCGAGAGAGAGAGAGAGAAGCAGGCGATAACGCTATGCTGCTTGAAGGGAAACGATACCGGCCGATACTCCCTCGCGCGGGAAAGGGGGGGGGGGTGCCTCTGCACTTGAGCGACAGGCCATCTTGATGAGCTGCGCTCGTAATTACGTGATAGCGAAACGGATCCTCGCTCGCGGTATTATTATTATTACCATATTTCATATTTGCGCGCCGTTGGGACCGTCGCGTCGAGAGATCGATTTCGATCGACCAATAACATCTGGCCGCGGAGGCTCTGCGGGGCTGGAGCTGGAGGACCACCCAGACGGGACAGTAACGGAACGTAACCCCGCTGGACGCGATCGTTAATGAATCACGATAGTTGCTATCGCTACTATTATCGCGATAATTATCGCTTTTTCTGGGCGATTGTCGGGTCTTTTAACGATCGGGTTATTGGGCCGACCGGCAGGTACTCACACAATGAGGTGTGAGGCACCACCGTCTTGTTACTAGTCTTGTTGTTGTTGTTGGCTCGGTCCCGCCCGCGCTGCGGAGCCTCCACGCGCCGCCGACAGAGCGCGTGACGGGCGCGCTGTACTGTCGGAGCGATGGCCGGCCCGGCCCCGCCGCCACCGGGTGATCCGAAAACCATTCCGCCGCTGCTCGCCGCTGCTGCGGTTGCGGAGGTGGCTCGCCTGGCCTGCGGCGCATTGCGGCCAGAGAATCACGGGGTCTCTGTGGGACTGACAGTCCGAGAATGAAAACCTGCTGAAAAATGTTATAATTTTAAATTTCTTTCTCGCTAAAAATTTAGAAAATAACTTATTTAGGGAATTTGGGGCATGACTATAGCTTACTCGTGTTGAATTCCGCTGGAGTCTAGAAGTCCCTACTGGGCTGTACATCGGTTGAGTTCGTATGCTTTTGCGGCCCAAGCGCCCCCGCCCCCCTCTCTCCTTCCCCTTCTTTCTCTTTCTACATTTTTTTTGTGTGCGTCGGCAATGTTGGCTTTTCCGGTGCGGCTGCCGTCCCCGACAACAGCACAAGGTGTAATGGGCCGAACATAACTCAGCCGACCATTTTTATACATCTCGGGAGGCGCCAATGAGCGTGACACCAGGGGGAGAAGTGGAGATAGCCTTGTCCTTTTAATCCAAAGTTTGTAATTGTAAAATATCAAAGGGAGTATGTATGCGTGCACGTGTATGCTTGTCTAGTGCAGTTTGCTAAGAACCCAAAAGATTATTAGTAATTTGTATTGAAACCTTATTTTTCTCATTTCGAAATGAGCGCGTCGCGACTGCATCGCTGTTTTTAATGTGTATCCTTCTGGCAAGCGTCGTCCCGCGTAGGTAATCCCATTGATACGTCAGTCTGCACGGGTGCGAGAGAGACGGCACGAGCCGAGGACGGGCGGGCGGGCGGGTGGTCCCCTCCGTCCGTCTGTCTCTCTCGATCCTCTTGTCTGTGGCCGAGGCCGAGAGGGGTTGGCCCGGCTGCCTCCGAATTCAGGCCATCAGCTGATCGGGACAGAGCGCGTATAAAAAAAAACTTGCTTCCTTCTTCGTGCCGGCTTCATTCGCGTCCAAAAGTTTGTCGCTGCCAACACTAACTTCGGGCCGCACTTGGCTGTGTAGGCGTCCGAGATGACAGCAACACGTGTCTGAATGCAAAAAGCGCTGCTCGTGACTCCGTGTCGGGCGGGCGTCGCGGCCGGCGTCGCGAGACAATAGTGCGGCGCGGGGCGTGGCGGGGCGGGGCGGGGCGGTACAGAGGGCGTAGCTCCCTTCCGTCAACTCGTCAAGCCACACCTCGCGCGCGGCAGGCGGCTGGTCCCGGAAATGGCCGCCGCGGCCGCCTTTTGCATCTTGTGGCCACCATGTGGTCACTCTAGTCCGGCAAGCTCCACGACGACGTGACGTGGGCAGGTGGCGGCGCTGCTGCCGGACGCCACGGGGGGTCGGCGCGCGCGTCGGGCCCAGAGCAAATGTATGATAATTACAGAGGGGGTGGAGTAGCGTGGCGCCCCCTCACCGCCACCACACACCTCTCGGCGCGGCGGTGTGACTGAGTTGGGGCGTAACCCCGCGACTATCGGCGGTCGGAGAGGGGGGGGGGGGGGTGCACCGACCAACCTTGGTCCCCCGCGCACTGTAATTGACCATAATTGTACGAACTGAGATACGCCCCCGTACCCCTGACCCCCCCCCCCACCTCTTCCCCCACTACCACCCTCGTCCCCATACCCTTGCGTAAACCCCAACAACCGCCTTCCCGTTTTCGCCATGTTAACTTCCTATTCCTACCAAGTCTGCCTTCACTTCTACTAGTACTACCACATTCTACAACTACAGCCAATTCGTGTTAGTATTAGCGGTAGCCGAAAAAAAACTGCAAAACATATAAAAAGCGGGATTTTTTTTGTATGAGTTCCTTAGACCCTACTCTTTGATTTGGCCCGCAGCACACAAGTTTTCGACCCATAGGAGCCGAGATTTTAACGCATTTGTTCAAAATTTGAACCAAAATGGTCGAAATTTCAAAATTGTCGGAGGAAAGTCATCTTGGACACTTTTCCGGGTGAACTTGACGCCGGAAAACGGAAAAACACACTCTCGACCCTTTACAACCTCTCACTTAGGCCCCAGACGCCGCCATTTTGGATAATTTGGGCCTAAATGCCGAAAGGAACATATTATCCGCAATGGCTCGATATGGGTGTCGTTTCCGCATATTACAACATCTCTGATGCCGAATGTTAGGTCAAATGAACGATAAATCGACTTTGAGTCGAATTGACCCAACGTAAGACCTGTTAAGATTGATCAGGACGTACACATCGGGCCACTGATTTCCTTTTTTTTTTCCTTTTTGAAATCTTTTCGCACTTATTAGGTGCGCGGATATTTATATGCATACTAAGCACGTCTATAAATTTGTGGAAGCGTGAGGAGGCTTAAGTGTAGAAAATATGTGTTAACCCTTTACGTCACAGAGTATCAAATTTGGTGCACCTCCTAAAACTCGGCCTGGAGCCCTCCACCTATGAGCTACATCGCGTTTGTCATGGATTCTTTTGAGGAGGTCCAGACGACTCTATCCATAATCCATACCACTCACGACCCCATGAGTGCTTTAGGTGGATTGCTGTGGCACGTCAAAAACAGGCCTGCGAGGGGGTCCATGCAGGGCCTAACTGCAGCGCCTGCAGCTGCAGGTACACTGATATATAAAGTGTGCAACTGACACACACTTTAAGGTGTTTAACACCGTGTCGCACACTTCTATGTGTGCAACACGAGTTTTGAATAGTTGGAAGTGTTCAACAGGTGTGTTGCACACTTTTAAATGTTCAACCTGACCGACGAGCACTATAGCTAACGCTCAAGTTGAACACTAAAAAGTGTGCAACACACCTGTTGAACACTTCCAACTATTCAAAACTCATGTTGCACACATAGAAGTGTGCGACACGGTGTTAAACACCTTAAAGTGTGTGTCAGTTGCACACTTTATATATCAGTGTAGGGGGGTCGGATTTTCATGGTAGTGGCCATGTTTTGTTGGCAAGGTCTAAAGTAAGCAGCCAAAGACAGGTCGAGGATATCTCAAAAACTCGCATTGTGACACGTTTGCAAAGTTACGTGTATCAAAAATGATACTCCGTGACGTAGACGCCCACTTTTTCGTCGTTTTTTGACATTTTTCTAATGATATTCTCATGCATTACTGATACGCGGTGAGGCTAGAGGGAATCATATTGGGCTAGTCAAGAGCATCCAGAACACTAGAGGAACTGTACGGAAGTGTCAGTCACAGTGTATCATTTTTGATACTTGTGCAATTTGGTCGCAGCGCGGTTTTAAAAACATGCTTGGCACTGTACAGGTTGCGGGATCACTATCAAGACATGTACACTTGTAAAATATAAAGTGTGCTCACCTCATCAGACCCCAAAACAATTAAACAGTGTTACAGGAAAATAGTGAATGAAGTGGGGACAATACTTCTAACTAGGAATCTACTCTACAAGTCCCCAACTATATTTTCGTCCTCTCCGGAAGAGGATTTGTCGTTCCTAAGTCAACAGAAAAATATACGCATCGTAGGTAATCAAGTAATCAATATACGAATTTAATATAAACGACTTACACTTTGTTTTCACAATTACCCCTGTATCTTTTGGAGGATAATGCACATATGCACAGGGGCAGGGGACGCCAGCCCTCCAGCCCTTCTCCAAGAGTAGCGCCTGGTGCCATTACCAAGGGCATGCACTTAGTTCCCTACAGGGTTTCCAGATGTCCTAACGGTCAGTCCAGTGCGACCCCAGTGAGAAATTTTTTCTGACGACATCGTTTCGACATCGTTTTTTACGTCGTTTCGACTTAAAAGTTCGACTTAAATCGACGGCTTTTCGACAGTTGATGTCGTTTCGATGCCGTTTCGACGTTTAACTGTCGAAAAGCCGTCGATTTCATGACCACTTTTAAGTCGAAACGACATGGAAAACGATGTCGAAACGATGTCGTTGGATAAATTTCTCACTGGGACACCCACTGGCATTGTTGTGGCTTTGTTGTGATTTCCATCCTCAAGCATTAGGCAAAGGATTATTTTCCCAGATCTTGTCGAGTGATTTGACCCAGATATTTCCGGCTTGGTACGATGCACGGCGCGTATGCAGTTTTAGTGCTACACTGAAAACCTTTGAGTGAGGTGCCTTCTCGAAATGAGAGAGACTATTTTCCCTCGCTCAATCAGAGCGATGACAATTAAACTTACCCTACTTGAGTCATATGCACCGAATTTTCACTCTGAAGGAGTAAGATTTCCCTGACCTCGCCTAATTGCGGTGAGGAACCTTACTCTCATAGGGTGAGGACCTGTAAATTATGACTCAAATGTCAGGTACCTCGCTCTCTAAGATTTTTTGTGTCACCATCTCGCTCTCCTGAAAGTAAGATATCTGACTCTAGCATTTTCAGTGTACGCTTTGCCACCGAAGGATAGTTCTTATTTCTCATCCCTCTTACTCTAGAAGCACTAATAAAGAATGGACTGACCCTGGGGACATCTAGAAAACATGCAGGTGAATTAGGATATGCGGCTGTTCCCCTGGTTATGGCACCAGGCGCTGCTCTTGCAGAAGCCCTTCCGTCGTCCCCTTCCCCTGTCCCCCGTGCATTATCTTGCAAAAGATGAATGCGTTATTGTGAAAACAAAAAGGTGAGTCCTTTATATTAAATTCACATATTGATAACTTGATTGACAACGATGCGTATATTTTTCTATTTACTTAGGAACGACAAATCCTCTTCCGGAGCAGGACGAAAATATAGATGGGGACTTGTAGAGTAGATTCCTTAAAAATTAACACATATTTTCTACACTTAACCCTCCTCGCGCTCAAAACTCGTACGCTTTGTGATTCCACAAATTTATAGACGTGCTTAGTGTGCACATAAATATCCCGCGAACCTAATGTGTGCAAAAGGTTTTCAAAAA
>NW_026267231.1:645055-646323 GCF_000697945.3 Frankliniella occidentalis
CTCTCCCCCCTCTCTCTCCCCCTCTCCCTCTCCATCTCCCTCTTTCTTTTCTCTCCCTGTTGTATTCCTTCACCTAATCGCCTCTGCCCCCTCCCCCTTCCTTTGCCCCTCTCATATGTAAACTGATAGGCAGCAGTGGGTTTCCTTGGCGTTCAGGTGGCCGTGCGGGTAGGGGCGATCTACATACCAGCACTCAACTGACCTCCCCCCTCTCTCTCTAATTAGTGCAGTCGATAAGGGCATGTGTGGCCCGCCAAGGGCTACCGCCACCGCTCAGCTCAAAGGCGGCCCACCGGAGCACGCGGTTGCCGCCCGGTTTGTCATCGTTGGGTAAAAGGGCCTCGGTTTTCTTTCTTTTTCCGTCGAGTTTCCCTCACACCTGCCGGTCCTATATACGTTGCGTTAGGATCTCGTGCCCGGGAGAGAGCGCCTCGTTCTCTTGTCTTCTTTGATATTTCGCTCGCGGCTCGTCGGCCATCTTGGAAATTATTTTTTTCTTGTCGCCGCGGCCTCTCGCGGTACTGAGAATCCTCGAGCAGAAAGTGGTCTGGTCATGTCAAGTGAACTTCTCTCTGCAGCATCCCGATCAGCTGTGGCACGCTGCACGGCAGGCTTTTTCACACCGTGAAATTCAAGGAGGAGAGACAGAAAAGGGGGGGGGGGCAGAGAGTCGTTCGTTGCAGCCGAGTGCAGCAGATCTTTTCTTTTTTTTTCGGTTTCGTCTTTTCTTTTCAATTTTATTCTACCTTTTCTTAGCGCAACGTCGGTCAGGAGCGGTCAGTGCAACGGTGGCGGCGGCCGGCCAGTTCGTGTCGGAATCCGTGGAGCCAACCACTTAGCTTTGAGAATAGTAATAGCATACCGTGTGACAGACGCCAGACAGGACGTTTTCGCTTCAAGGAGAACGAAGGAGAAGGGGGTCACTGAAAAAACACATGAGATTAGTTGCGTACGTTTTGTAAAGTGGGCCCTCATGGAAAAAATAACAAGCTGTGTATAGATTAATCCAATAGCTACATTTGAAATAATTACTTTGATATGTGGCTAAAAATGTAGCTGTAGCGACTTAGCTAAATTTGTAACCAGTCACCCCAAATTTTAGCTAGACAGCAAACTCTTTTGCTACCCAAATTTTTAGCTACATAGAACGACGTTGAGGACTCGGGACGCCGGCGGCACGCGTTGGCTGGCTACTCGTCGTGGAAGATAAGCTGGCCTCCGCCGGTCGTAACGTTGTGTGCAGAACCAATCGAGAAAAGGGGGGGGGG
>NW_026267231.1:647228-648850 GCF_000697945.3 Frankliniella occidentalis
AGGCTGAGGGGAGGGGGGCTGAGGCATCAGGAGCGGTGGTTAAAATGGTGTTTGCCTCAATAACTTAGTTTGTATATGCTCTAACCTAGTTCGTTGTATTTTGACTTAAAAATTATACAACTTGACGAATTTTTGATTTCTACAAGCGCGTGCAACATGGATCACTCCACAGAGTACACACATTCGCGTATGTACAAATTCATACACAAAGCGAGCACACATGGCAATGGGTAGGAGAGATTTATCGCTGTATGACTGCGGTGCCTGAACGCAGTTCCACGCAAGTCTCTTTGATTTAAAGACTGATAGTCCCCGAGCCATCCTCTGGCATTTTTTTAAAAGAGTAAGCTGAGTGTTTGGATGGCATCTTCCTGACCAGGTTTCCTCCATCTGGCTGCCTGTGTTCTGGGGTTTTGCAGTTAAAAAGGTTAACAAGTAAAATCCAACAGTAGTAGCGCTTATATGGGTGTGCCCGTTTGAAACGTTTTGTTCCTTTGATCTTTTCATAATGTGACACAAATGAATGACGGCGGTCACAGGGTTATCTCTTCAGCAGAGCAGAAACAGTTTCCCTTCCCTACGTCTACTGGGAGAACTTCCTCACTACTCTTCGACGTGATTAAAAAAAATATTAATAACAAAACATCAACAAGAAGTGCGTCAACAATATCTTATGTATTATTTTACAGAGAGGACGTTTGGTACGTTCACGATTTACGACCCGTGAATAAGACGTGTGTTGTTGCCAGGACGAGACGGTTTAGCAGGTGTTAATGCGTTGAACATGGTGGCCACCCATCCCAGCAGCGGCGTGGCGTAGCGTAGCCACAACGCACTTGTTTTTGTTCTTTTCCCATCCTGCTTGTTGTTGTTTCTGTGACTACTCTCTGGTGGCGGCGGTGTTCTTCGGGCCTCATCGCAGATATGAATATGAATGTGCGGGTCCAAACCATCTGCATACCCTGTGGGTGTGTGTGTGTGCGTGTGTGTGTGTGTGTGTGCAGATGGTGTGAGTTCACTCACTTTACCGTGACGGCTAGTAGGAAGCAAGTGTAGGCCTCCCGGGTCGCCATAGTCGATTGGCAGTGGTGGTTCTCTGTGTTCGGATGGCGAGAAAAGTGGGTAGGGGGTAGGAGGTTTGAAGGCTAACTCCCTCATCCCCATCCCCCAACCCCAGATTGTCACATAATCTGGTGGAAGGAGCTAGATTAGCAGTCGAAATCCGGCGGCAGCAAAAGAAACGTTGGCGTAGTGAATTAATCGTACACAGAGATAGCGGCGGGCACTCTGTCGTCTTATACCCCATTAGAAATATAACGTGCATTCATTTTTTTCTTCACTCTCTCGTATTGTGAGTTTCATTTTTTATTTTTTTCAAAATCAAGATGTGTAAGAGGTTAGGAAAGCGTCCCCGCGTATTCCTTCTGTGCATCATCGAAAATGAGAAGAACTGGGCTAATATGCGGGCAATTCATAACCGCCCCTTCTTTTTCACACGCACACACATCCACCATTTTTATGGCATAATTTTATTTTCTCTATATTTTTGTTTCTTTCTGCCTCCGCCATGTATCATGCACGGAGTTAGCGAGAAATCCACCCTTGCATGCTTTTCAGACTCC
>NW_026267231.1:648975-652065 GCF_000697945.3 Frankliniella occidentalis
TTGCCCCTTACCCCCTGCCTCCTCCACTTTCTCTTCAGCAGACTACATACCGGACGACTGATGACTTATGACCTGCTCCAGCGAGTTATACGAGCCACCCTTCTGCCTCCGCCCTTCCGTCCCTTCGCTTCCCCCTCTGGAGAGCTCATTTGGAAGGGCGCAAAGCGTCCCGAAAACCAGGCTTGAAACGTGCATTATTTTTTTTCAACCGGTAAGGGTTTATATTCCCCTAGAAAATTTGACTACATGTTTGCGAAATCGTAGGTATTTTAAGGGCCCACATTTCAAACTTTTCATACTCGTTCGTCTCTCCTAGTGATAAGAGATGATCAAATCCGTTGCCGCCTGTATAGTTTTACATTCCAGAGAATCAGCAATTGAATCTGATTCGCGAAAAAAGCAGCCAAAAAGGGAAGAAAAGAGTGGGGATAACATGAAGGGTAAGAAATATTCAAATGACGTCATCTAGCTGCCCCCCCTGAAATGAGTCCACTGACACGCCCTCTTAATAATAGATCTCCTGAGACGCGCACCGACAAAATTATTATTAATCGCGAGTTATAATTTCCGCCAAGATTTATATGGGAAACATAAACTATGTGCGGAGGGGATAACGCAGGCGAATTATTGATCTAAAGCTGGTGGCTCTGCGGGGGTGGCGGCACGGGGCGGCGCGGGGCGTAGCGGCGCGCACCCGCGGGCGGGGAGGAGTGGGGGCGAGTGCGCGCCCGCAGGTGCAAGAGTGTGCTGTAAATGCGAGTAGTTAGGAGCATAGGAAGGCTAGTACTCCAGTAGTTGGCTTCCCAATCGACCGATTATTATGAATGTTAATACAAAGCTCCATCCACGTCTCGTATACGATCAGAAGTGGATGGGAAGTTTGTTAATTAAATTTTGATGGTATAGCAGCCACGTGTCTAGTTCTTAAATCCAGTTCACAAACTCACTCACACTGCCCCGGTCCCACTGCCACACACACACACACACGCTCGTAAGCTAAACATGCATTTGTTTTTCCATTGTTTTTTCTCCCCTCGGTGTCTTCTGACGCTGCGCTGCTTCTGCTCGGTAGCGCAGCATTTCTCATACCCGACGCGTTTTCCTGTTCGGCCGTAGCCGTGTAGCCGGTGTCGGTCCGGCCTGCTCGGAGCGGGCTCACACTGGCCACAATTAAAACGGTGGGAGGAGAAAAATCGTGAGCAGCCGATTCCCTTCTCGTCGGCCACGCTGCCACTGCTGCCGCTAACACACCCAGCCCTTGCTTTGAGCTCCTCCATAGCCATCCCCCTTTCTTGGTGCTCATTTAGTCTATATATCCATCTAGACGGGAGTGCTACAACTGTAGCAATTTCTACTGCGCTGTCACCAAATGTTCGCTCACACACATGCACACACATACATACACACTTAAGACACTTACACGCACTTACATCCTGCTGATATCGACCGTCTCCATCGCGTGGTTGCCCCGTTAGCGTAATTGCAAAGTTTTTGCCATTCCTGGACAAACGCTTTTTCTTACAGAACTCCGCGCACTGCTGACCATTCGAGGAAAAAACAATAACAATACGCTCTTGTGTCTGCTTGCTACAGGTGTTGTTGTTGTTTGTTGCCTGATCATCGTGGTCGCGATGGCTATGGCTGCTCTTATAATTGGGCGTCGTTTTCTCGTTCATACTTATTTATTGTTTGCTCTCGTGTGTTGCAGGTAAGCGAGCAGTTTGTCGCACAGCTATTCCTGGCGAATCCCACTTCACTGTGAGTACGAAATTCTCATCCAGCCCCCTCTGCCCCCTTCGTGCTGCCTTTCCGTTTCCTGAGGAGCATACCTCTCTCTCTCTCTCTCTCTCTATCCTAGAGAGAGGCCAGGAAGGGATGGAGACCCTTTTCGACTCACCCCTTCCCCCAGCTGGGCCGTATGAGAGGGTGAGAGAGGAGCGAAAGTGTAAGGGTTTGGTTGGGAAAGAGGAGAAAGGGGGTGGGGTGTAATTGGTCTTGGGGTATTAACAAACTTTTCAAGTTCTTCCGCCACAAATCATTGCATATTTCACTTTACTGCCGTCTAAAACGTTGTGACAGCCACGAAAGCCCCACCCTCTCTGTCACACTCTTCAAAACTCCTGAAGATTTTTTTGTTATACATCTATTTTTGGGTTCATTATTTTAGGCCTATCTATTGTCGGAGGAAAGAGAAGCGAATCTGGCATAGTTATGTTAATAACTGTTTTGTTTGAACACGCATCGGGCGCCGTCGCTCCACGAGTGCAAGGCTGGCCACCTTCCCTACAACCGCCTCTTAATATGCCAGCGATATATCACCGGTTCTTGTGCTTTTTCGTACACCGCCTGATTACAGCAGCACCTTGTGAGGCGGGCAACCCGCGTGGCACTGATGTATTTACTGCGTGTAATAACTCGTGATTCTCAGCGCCCAGGCCCCGATACCCCCTCTTGTATCGATCTCCCTCCTCTCTCTCTCTTGCTTTCTTTCTCTCTCGTTCCCTAATCTAATGGCGAAAGTAGACTAGAAAAATAACAGGGGTATGCCCTGACTAGGATTTTACTTTTCCGTACCACTCACTGATTTCCTCTCTTCCTGTTGTCGGACTCTTTTGGTTTTAAATCGTATTGTAATGAAGTGCCATTGAAGGTCGATAAACGACCAACTAATTCGTAATTGTGTGCCATGTATCCCTCTCTTCCTCCAGCTGCCCCCGGCGATGGCCGCTTGCCGGGCAGGCTGGGAAGGGAAGCCCCCTCCCCCTCGCCACGCCCCCTCTACGCACTCGCTTCCTGAACGCAGCCGGCTGGCGGGGCTGATGACTCAAGAGGCCACACCGCGGTCGGGGTTTCGGTTCGGCGCGCTCCACCAGTTCTCTCTCTCTCATCGTCTCCCTTCCTCTATCTGCCCCTCCTCCCCCTCTTCCCCTCTAACTGACTAGAGGTCAGTAGTAGCGGCAATACGACTTAGCAGCGCCAGCGCGCAAAATACAGTGTGGTGTCCAGTATGGGAAATTTTCGTGGTGCACCTATGAAAAAGTGCGGTTGCATTTTGTATTATTGATGTCCGGTATGCAGGATAGGCAATTG
>NW_026267231.1:652132-653972 GCF_000697945.3 Frankliniella occidentalis
CACTTTTCCCCTCACCCGCTGTCCCCCTTCCCCGACCGCTTGCCTCGCTCCAACAATGCCCTAACGCTCCAACACTGCTGGCCTCTATTCGGGGCGACTGACTTCTACAGTCGTAGCCTCGGCATTGCTAAGTGCGTCTATGTGTAGTTGTTGTTCTGTTCCTGACTTGTATGAAAAATCAAGTGGAAAACACGCACACACACACGCGTGAAACTGACCTTCGGCAACGGCCGCAGTAAGAGGAGAAATGGTATGTTTGTCCGCTTCACGAGCTTGTTGCGTCCGGGACGGCCATCGGCAGGGGGTGGCGCTGGCGCTCGCTCTCTCCCATCTCTGGCTCTCATCCTCTTCCCCTCTGTCTCCCTCTCTCTCTCTCTCTCTCTCTCTCTCTCTCCCTCTCTCCCGCTCTCCCGGGGGGGTGTGGCAGGGTCCCCCGCATGTGGAGCACTTGCGCCGTCACATTCAATAAAGGGGCGATTCGTCATCCGCGGATTAAACGGTCGAGGCGATATATAGACGCTCCTGGCCGGCTGGGCTCACCGCATACACTGCAAATTAATTATAAACGACACTCTCAGGTGTGCATGACGTGGCCGGACAACAAAACGACGAAGGGGTGATAGAGAGACGGTCTCTGTGAGGGGGCGGCGCGGGATTTCTCATACGGTTATGCGAGCAGAGAGGTCCCCTTGACGACTGCCAGGTGTGCCAACCTAACCTGCCGTCCGACCTGCGGGCGCTGCGGTCGCCGCAGTGATTTACTGAGGTTAGGTTGGCCAGGGTGAGTGTGTGTGTGTGTGTGTGTGTTTCGAGTGGTTGGGTTAGCCAGCCTTGGCCGCGCCCCTGCTGCTGCTGCTGCTGGTCACTGCTCCCTCTCTCTCCCCTCCTGTGCCCCAGGTCCGAGGCTAAGGCCGACGGATCTATCTACCTTTAAAGGGGTTGGCCTCTCTCTCGGTCTCTCTCGTATCTGTTTCTAACTCTCTTTCTCTCTCTCGTCTGTGCGTGTTTTGCGAAGGGAAGCGAAGAGAACACTCTCGGATGGAAACAAGCCAAAGGGTGGTCAAGCCGGTGGCGGCGCGCGGCGTGCTCTCGAGTCCCGTTCGACGCCCAGGTGACGTCACCGGGGTGCAGGCCATGCAGTCCGGGGTGCCGGCTTCGCCCCCGCCCCGCCCCTGCCGCCCGCCCGCCTGGTCGTCGCCCGGGGCTCCAAGGTCGCCGTCGAGCCACCCTCCTGCTGATCTGCACGCAACGTTCTATCGCCTCTTCCGCCTCTTTCTCTGCTCCATTGTAATCGCACCTCGGGCTTCTTTTTATTTTCTTTCATTATTTTATTTTTTTCGGGTGCCGGCCCGGTCAGCGCCCTAGCCGCGCGCTCCTGCTTTCTTCGGAAACCTTGAACCTTTTTTATTATTTGCATTGATGACAGGCTGTTTTGTCTCACTTACCTGGAGGTATAGGAAGAAGAGGGGCGGGGGGGGGGGGGGGCACCGCCTTCCCGTTGCGTAGTGGTGTGTTCTAGCGTAACGAGGACAAGTGACGTTAACTCTAGAAAAAGTATGTGCGATTCGTCGCGATTATTTCGGTTAGTTAGAATACGATTTCGGCCCTAAAGTGGTGCCCTGCAGCTCATCCCTATGTTGTGTGTCCTCAGGCATTTACCCTTGTGAAAACGAACTCATCCGAAAATGTATCCGGGTTTGTACCGTAAAGAGTCCGAGACCCTCTGAGGCCTCGGACTTGTTCCGAAATCAGTCCGATCGCTGTCGGACTTGCTCCAGAAAAGATCCGGAGCCCGACTCGGTCGGGCTAAAAGCCCGAGTCGCCCGAGTCGGACTGCTCC
>NW_026267231.1:655791-656991 GCF_000697945.3 Frankliniella occidentalis
TCTCTCTCTCTCTCTCTGTGCAACCACAAATTGCGCGGGTCTTTCGCCCATCACAAAGTCGCGCAGCCGCGTGGGGCGGCGAGCGGCGTCTGCGGCGGCGGCGGCGGTTTTTCAGTGAAAATAAATATTCATAGGCGTCACATCGACGGCCGTGATTGCCACGCGATTAGTATCGAGAGTGCGGTTTTGTTTCCACTAAAGCGGAGCGCGCCGCGTCAGCTTCTCGTGTTTCGACCTCTCGAACTTCGAGATGTGTGAGTGAGGGACGCGAGCACGGCAGTAGGGATCTCGCTGCCGCTGCGCGCCGGTACCGTTTTTCACAATGGGAACTATTGAACCGGCCCATCGATCTCTCGGCCAGATTTGAACAAATTTGGAACGGTGCGCGGGGCCGCCATGCTCATATTTTCGTGGGCCGGCCATGTTGTCAGTGGGCTTATTTATTGCCCCGAGGTTGGTATCGTAGGCCCGGGCATTAATCATCCGAGTACCAACTTAACAGTCGGGTATCGGCTGTAGTTCATTAGATAACTCTTGGCGGCCGGGGGCCCTTGCTGCCAAATGTTTTGGAGGGGGAAAAAATTCAAAACGCGCTGCCGGACAAACACGTTATAAATGGCTCTTCGTGGACGGGGAAAACTTTCTTTCCTGTCCTCTGCGCCAGATTGATGTATTAGTGTCAAACCTACCAGCAGGGCCTATCCGCTGACCCGGGCTCTCTTTCCTTCCGTTTTGTTTGCATCGTGCCGAGTGGCGAAAACCCCAGTTATGAAAAACGACTCGGGGGAGAGGAAGAAAAAAGTAAAGATCCCGCTATCGCCCCGTACCGATCATTCGAATCCCTCCTTACTTTTGTTCGTGATGCCGTGGCCTCTTATTATTGTTGTTTCCTTTCCGTTTTGTTTTCGTGTATAATCTGTCCCGTTGAGGAATACCAAGCAATGATGAATTACGCGCTATGGGCGGGGCTTGGGCGCTCCGGCGGCGTGGCGTGGCAGGGCTTGGCGGGGCGTGGCGGGGCGTAGCGTGCAGACCCGTCCATACGTTTAATAATAAGAAAAAACAAGGGAAAAGCGGCAGGAGCAGCAGCGCGGGCTGACGCATCTTTAATTCCTGCGATGCGCGCGTACTCCATGTATCGTATCAAGTGATACAATGGTATATGGCCTCGTGTGTTCCCCATCAGATGGTACAAGATGA
>NW_026267231.1:666986-669811 GCF_000697945.3 Frankliniella occidentalis
GTTCATAAGCTCCGCATTTTTTTTTACTTCACAACTTACGAAAATTTTTTGCTGAGCCCAGCGACTGAGCAAAGAAGTTCACAATTACGTACAAAATTGTCCACAATTATGTATAACTGCGATATACGCAGCTTATGAAGAAAAAAAAAGTTCATAAGCATTTAGTGTGTGCGCGCTGTCCTTGTCTGACGTCAGTTGCTCGCTCGCGCTTTGGCCCCCGAAAAGGACTTCCCCCATCACCGCAGAGACGCGGTGCGCGCGGCGCGCTGCGACGGTGGGGTCCTTTCACTTTTAGATTATTATACACCCATCGTAGTGGAATTAGTATCCGTGGGGACGGCGGCGGCGCGACCGTCGTGTCGTGACCTTGCGGGGTCGTTGAACGGGGGGAGGGGGGGGGATACGGTACGGGATCGCGGCGGGGTGTGATACCGCAGCAACGGAGACCCATTTCAGATAAACATCCCAGAAAATAAAGCGCATATTGGAGGATTGAAGTTTTGCCAGAAAGAAACATATTGGAAACTGCTTGAATGCAATTGGCGTGGAGTGTACCTGGCTGGCAGACGGTGCGTTAGGCGCCACCCATCGCGACTCGTAATTACTCGCCGGGTGGGTACTCAGGCACCCGCAGCGCAGCGCTCGGCCTGTTACCTGTCTTGTCACGACATTCGTCCCTACGCGAATTTCGAGGATTAATGTTTCAAACGGTTATTTGGCCCCGTCTTTATTTTTTTATAAAAGAACAAACACAAAAACAAAGCAGAAACCCTTGATTTTGTTGATTATTTATTTATATTTTCTTTTCATTGCCGTATAGAATGCCCATTCGTCACACAGGAAGCAACACACTCTAGATCTCGTTGCGTCCCATACCTTGTCTATGTCGACCTCTCAAGGCCTCCATCCGCATTGTCAAACTCTCATCACAATCGTCCACGTTCCACGGGGGAGTGAGAGAGACGGTAACCGTAGAGACAAGGGAAAAAAGTGGCAGCCATAGTAAGAGACAAGCATGCGGAATCATATTATTGAGCCACAGACGTGCGCCAGGAGGCGTACGTGTGTGCCTATTCCTATAGATTTTTTTGTATTTTTTTTGCTGTGGTGTGCGTGAGCTGTCATGCGCATTGCAGATATGGTGTCGCCATTGATCGCGTAGCGCGGTAGAACACAGACATCACGCAAGGGGCGCCATCAACCATTGATTCCTCTGCGAGGAGTTTAATCATGGTTTTGGCGGCCATTTCACGTGCTTCCTTTTTTCTTTCTTCCGGCCCAGTCACTGACCAGAGGCGATTTTAATACAATCTCTTATGTCGTTTTAACGTCTTTTTTTGTGTGTTTTTTTTACCATACTTGTTTCCAGAGATTTAGAGATTACTTTTATCATCCGTTTTATCCAGCTGAATGTCGGAACACCTAATGTGATATACCTTGGAGCAGGAAAGCAGCCTACTGTGACGAGAGTCCTGCTGTGACGAGGCCAACTGTGACGAGGCCGGCGGCGTGCCGTGCTAATTGCCCTGTGGATTGAGCATTATTGATCCCATTGTCACGTCCGAGCCTTGCGGGGCGCTTCCTACCAGCCGCACCGGCAGGCTTCCTGGACTTCTTGGCTAAGCGTTTGTCACACGACGTTGGTATGGCGATGATTGGCACGATGAAGTGGCCAGGGTTGTCCCCAGTTTGTCGTCACCTTGACAGGTGAAGGTAAAAGGGGTTTGGCCTTCCTTAGAATCTGTTTGGTTTCTCTTAAGTTGGTAGAGTTTGGTTGTGCTTGGATGTGGCTCGGTTACCTTTGCCCCCTACAAGTTAGTCGGCAGGTGACACTGGAGTCACCTCATGTAATGACAACATGTCTCTCGCCGGAGGCCTCGCCCCGCCCCGCCACGCCCCGCTCAGCGAGCAGCGCGCGAATGGCGCCCAGCTATAGGAACGCCCGAGCAGCGTCTGTTTTGGTGCAAGCGTCTATTTCAGGAAGCACACCGCGTATGTGTTTTCTCCGCCACAACCGTTAAAGACCGGGGCCGTCGATTAGCGCGCGATGCGCGATCGAGATATCGCGCTCGTCTCGATAGAATCGAACTCGCGCGCGCCCACCCGTGAGAGGGCCGCCGCGGCAACATCCCAGGCCCAGCAGGACGACCGCATCTCTCTGCGAGAGAGAAATTGATGAAATTTCGTGGTGGTCGCGCACAGTTTGTTGTGTGTATGAACCGTGTGGGCGGGGTGGTGGATGGGTACACTTTAGACCACTTAACCCTTTAGTTACTCTCGCACGCACACACGCACACAGCCCTCATCGTGATAAACATTGCAATGAGAAGCGGAGACGCCGCGCCAATGGCTTCCCTGGCTCATTGGAAGCAGCCCGCTACTGTGAGATTTAAAAGAGAGAGAGAGGGAGAGAGAGAGAGCAAGAGAGTGAGAGACAGAGACTGTATACTCTCCCGGCGGCGCATAATATCAATCACCTTGGTGCAAAACATGAAGCTGTTGTTGCTGAACCACACGCATAGCGAAGCATGATGGGGGGCCATTTGTCTCTCTCGCACGCACGCCGGCGACACAGAAGCGAATCGCGTCGCTCGTTTCGCTCTCTCCCTCTCTCCTCTGCCACCTCTCCCTCTCTCTCTCTCTCTCTCTCTCTAGCGCCCCCCTCTCCTCTCCCCCGCGCTCGCGCACTTAATTAGTCTCTCTCGCGACACACATAAATTCATCACCTCCTTCATTTTCTATTTCAGGGTCGTAAATAAAAGGAAAGCTCCGGGTCCAACGAATGGCGGTACGCGCGGAGTGTGAGAGGAAGAAGGCGGGGGGGG
>NW_026267231.1:669861-671903 GCF_000697945.3 Frankliniella occidentalis
AGAGGGGGGTTGGGGTGGGGGGAGAATTTCACCTGAAAAAAAATAACAATAATTGAAGGTCGTAAGGATTTGGGGCGGGGAGGTTGGTCGTGTATGGTCCTGCAGCAACACTTTATCCCGCCTAAAATGTGCAGGATGTTCATGAGGATGGTGGCTGGAGAGGTGGGAGGCGCGTTGCCGTGCTTGAAATAATAAACGTCTATCGTATCTAGTGATGGATGTTGGTACATGCAGTTTCGGGCTGCTCATGGTGCGTTTTCGCACCTCGTCAACACGCGCGCGTCTGTGTGTGCGTGTGTGTGTGATCACGCGGGAGTGCGTGTCTGAGACGCCCTCTCCTCCCCCCGACACCACCCTATCATCAGCAGCCGATGCCCCCCCCCCCCCTTTCCAGCCTTCCCGACTCGACTTGGCCCGAAGGGGGACCAGCGGCAGCGGCGGCGAGTTCGTGCCTGTACATGTAATGTGAACGCCGGGGATGAGAAACTCCTCGGGCGGAGGCTCAGCCGCGAACGCCTGCTCCCGGCTCAGCCTATCGTGGACTTCCTTGAATGACAACTCGCGTACCAGTACCCGGTCACTTGAAGCGGTAGAGTTTCTCGGTACACGGCATCCTTGTGACGCTTGCATTCACTTCGGGCTGCTCTTGCGGATGAAAAACGTCGAGGGCGGACGCGGCGTTGCAACGATCAGCAGCGCAATCCGATTGCAATGCGATTGCGACCGGCAACCTGACGTGCAGACGACACGTGGGAGTGAACCGACGACGCTGCTGACAGGCGCGCCGAAATGCACTGCAAAGCATCAATAAAATAAAATCACGAACTCCGCTAGCAAACTGCCAGTAAAATCTGGAAAAAAGAGGATCTCGAATTAAAACAGAGGATGGTTCTATAGGAGTGTACTACCGCGCCGTAGTCTCTGCGTGATGCATGGGGCTGATGAATGGCGACAGACTCCCCCCTCTCCTCCCCGCCGCTCTCTTCTCCGCCCACCAGCCTCCCTCCCTCCCCGCTCACCTGGTCCACAGGCGCGCGGGGTGGCCGGCCGGGCGGGCTGCCACTCGCCCTCCCTATGACTCTCTCTTTCTCTCTCTCTCTCTCTCTTGCGCTCTCCCGGCTGCCTGCTCTGCTCTCTCTCTGTCCCACTCGGAACGCAGCCCCCACATCCGGTGGAGGCCGGCCGCAGTGCGTACTACACGCCGTACTTGTGACATCGGCCCGGGCCGCCGCCACCCGGAGCCCAATTGACCTCAGGCAGTCATCTATTCCGCGTTAATTCAATTGCGAGTGACCATTACGACTTGACCACTCTCTCTCTCTGTCTCTCCACTTACTGTCAGTGTGCCGCCTCGAGCTCGTCGTGCGGGGGACGTGGTCAGTTGCGCGATGATAGTTTTCGGTTGCATTAGAGATTAAATAAAGTGTTGCTTAAATTGTCGGGGCTACTGTCAGAGAGCGACAGAGCGCTTTTTTGACCGCAGTGTTTGGTGCAAGAGCGAACGAGATAGAGTCTGCAGCGAGTAGAAGTGTGGGGGGGGGGGGGGGGCAGCAGAAGCACAGCAGCTCGGCAATAGCGGCAGTGCTTTATGTGGGAACCCGGCACCGTGCGCCTGGCATCAGCCGCGTCCCCCGAAACATGTCTTGAAAACACGATATCAGGAGGTGGGCCCCGCGCCCCTCCCCACCACGCCCCGCCGGCGCCACGGTGCGTAGCGGGGCTGGTGGGGGCCGTCCAATTTAGAAGGGGTGGCCCCACGTTTGGCGCCACTTGACGGGGCGGTGGCCTCGTCGTCAGGGCGGTCATGGGCTCCCCAGGTCAGCGTTAGTTCAACTTCAAAAAGGGTAATAACGATTCCTTGTTCTGGCCCGGCGGATTTGAAAAGGATGGGGGCTGCAAGCAAGTTGTTGAATGTGCCATGTGCGTCATGCACACTAAATGCTTATGAACTTTTTTATTCGCAGTTATGAACAATTTTATACGTAGCTTACTGAAATCTGTACGCGTGCTCTGTTACGGATTATTTTGTCCCCAAGCTGCGC
>NW_026267231.1:677793-679694 GCF_000697945.3 Frankliniella occidentalis
CCCCCCTCCCCCGCCTGTCCAGTTGATTCTCCCACCCGGGCAAGGACGGCGGCCGCCGCTGCTACCGCTGAAGGCCGCTTCCGAAAAGATCGGCAAAGCGTGTGTGCACGCGAGCGCGCGCTTCGTGTGCCCCCTTTTTATTTCGCTCTCTTCCTCTCTGTATTTTTTTTCGGACGCAGTGCAGAAGCAGGCAGACACGTAATTAAGCCTTAAATTACAAGATGACTGATTACCACCGAGCTGGCCTGGCCGTGCCCTGGGTCACGGGGTGCGGCCACCGGTAGCCAACCGCGCGGCCCGCGGGAAAATTCAAAATGGTACAACAAACGTCTTGAGAACACTAGTGCGGCGGCGAGCTGGCGTGGGGAATACAGAGGAGGTTACTAGTCCGCATGGACTGATCGGGCGCCCGGTTCGAAGGTAACGCCCCGAAGGTAAAATAGGGGGCGGACCGCTCGCCACGGCCGTTCTCTTCTCTTTTTTTGGTGTGTACCACAAGCAATCCATCATGGCCACCATTACTCGGCTGTCGGTCTGTAAGCCTGCGCGTCTGCCGTCCGCCCGCCCGCCGGCCGGCGGGCCCCCACAAGCGCGCGCGCGCATGTGTGCGTGGCGTGTGTAGCTGCAGACCGGCTTCAGCCCCAGGCGAAGCTGACCCTCTTGCTCCTATTGGCCGCCCGTACAAGTGAGGTGAACTTGTGGTGCCTCAAAAGCTGGATTCTTCTTACCTAGTGAAAAATTGTATCTTTAGAATTATTTCTTGTTTTCGGATGGTGTTTGTATAATGCACCCTCGTCGCAATGAAGTAGGGGTTTTTAAAAACAAACTAAAGTATACATTTTTGCCAGTTGCGGGGAGTCGCTAAATATGAATTGGTTTGTACACACGGCAACTCGGAATGCTCGGAGCGAAGGCGGGAAGGCTGTTGATGTAATTCCGGGCGAGAATCAACTGTCGACAAGATCTCCGAAAAAATCCGTTGTCTGAGATATATGGCTGCTACCTGGCGACCGGGCCACATGGGTCGGCTTCACTGTGTGTGTGTGTGTGTGTGTGTGTGTGTGTGTGTGTGTGTGCGTGAGAGAGGTGATATCAAATGAGTATGTCGTAATCGCGTCGAAATCAGGTCGTTTGGCTGCCGCGCCGCCGGTGGTGACGACCAGGACGAGCGATTGGAGGCGTGTTCCCAAACTAGTCCAGTGCTTACTCCTACTCACTGAGAGTGACGGCGACAGGATTATTGAGCAATTCAGATCTAATTATAGCTGAAAAAAAATCAAAGTAGGTCAGTTGCGGGTAGAACATTTAATTCGAGAGCAATAACTGTCATTTTCTTCTTTTTGTATTCGAATATCTGGGCAGACCAAAAATCAGCTGTTTGCCCCAAGCAGCTCAAGGCCAGGTCGACGCGTCGAATTCCAGCGCGGCTGGACAGGTCAGTGCGACGGGCTGTGGGGTCCTTGAGGCTGGTCTAGTCTGGGGTACACAGCCAAAACCTAGCAGCCACTTCTGTAGAAATGGTAAAAATAACGACACTGACTTCACAGTAGCATTCTCTGCCCTCAGCCAAGATTACATTTCTTTTTTTTTTTTTTTAATTCTAAATGTCCACCGTCCGGCGATGACCGCCTCGTTTTATATACGGCATTTCGCAAGCACGTGACAAAATTACGCGTTTAATGGCTTCATTATGCCTCCCATGTGGCCCACATGCGCACGCGCGCAACATTTGACTTAGAACAGCGGCCGCGCTCGCTACCTCCCGCTCCTCCTCCTCCACTTCCTCCTCCTCCTCCTCCTCCTCCACCTCCTCCTCCTCCGTTCTGGCTGCTATCCCTCAGGTGTAAGTGCATGCCTAGCTCCTCCTTGTAGGAGCTCATCACGCCGAGGTAAACACGCCG
>NW_026267231.1:685659-687570 GCF_000697945.3 Frankliniella occidentalis
CGCATCCTGACCACCTTTTTATTGCCGCCGGGCCCGGCGTCGCGTGTTGACGAGAGAGAGAGAGAGAGAGAGAGAGAGAGAGAGAGAGAGAGAGAGAGAGAGAGAGAGAGAGAGAGAGACGCTGTGAGGTGCTGGAGTGTGATGGCCAGAGAGAGGGGGAGAGGTAATAACCTCATTGAGCGTCGACCGACATTGGGTCGGTGTTGCCGCTTCGCCCCGTATGGAAAAGGAGACGAAGTTATGTGTGTGGTGGAAGCAATATCGGTACAGAGTACAGGGGGTATTTTTTCGATGGGACTGTGAAATTATTTGGCCACTGTGTGATTCGCTGAGTGACTCTGTTTACTTACTTTGACGTTGACTGGCCTCCGTGCAAGATCAATGTCACCATGGCGGATACGCAGTGGTCGATAAGACGGAATTCGAGCCATGAAAGGGGGGCTCCGTCTTATCTTAATTATTGACCGCTGTGGACTTTGACAGATATTGTAATTATAATGGCCCTCTGCCAACGGAGAGCGGCGGTATAAATAATTGTAAAGACTTCTCAATTTCCGTCGTCAACAGGAATGCTTGTTACTTTTTTCTTACCGATGAGCTGCTTGATGTGTAATCCGCCAGCGATTACTACCAAATCTGCGGTGTAATCACCCAAAGTATTTCCCTCCTGAGAAATTGAATAATATATCACACCTGGCAGCGCAGAAGGCGACCCGTATCCCCCTGAGCAGGAGCGGCAGCAGCAGCACAGCCGGACCTACCGACAAACGTTTGTTGAGATGTCTCTGGCCGGGCTGCCGATGATTCATGTAAGGCAGGGCTATCATTCGGATGATTTACTCGCAAACGGCCTTAAAAAGTCATCCAAACAGGTGACCCATAGCGGACGACCTACTCTCTGCACGAGGCATAACGCCCATTCCATTTGCATAATATGAATTCCGACAACAGGCGTGCGGGCACAACCTGCACAACCATCGCGCGTCATGGGGGACCACGAGCGCGAAAATTTTTGGGGTCGTGTCAGTGTCACTCAATTCTCAATGTTTAAAGTGGAGAGGGAACTTCTGCATCTAAACGTGGAAAGTATGTGAATAGACGTTGAAAGCCACTGAACTGATAGACGTCAAATGAGCACTAAGTACGACTGTACGTTTCCAGGACACCTCCCCTCCTCTTCCCTGCCCAGACGCAATCCTCTCACCTCGGCTCTCAGCACGGTGGTCGTCTGAATGATAAATTCCTTCGGCGCGTTCTTTAAATGTTTGATTGCCCCCTTGTAATAAAGACATAAGGCTTCCCTCCAATAAATAACCCGGACGCACCCCGTTGTGCATTCTTTTGCTCTTTGCTCGCCGCGCTGAATTTGACTCAGCGCCGGCGGCGCACGTCATCTGCATGTTTCAAGTTTTCGCGCGCTGCCCAAGTCATATTTCCCGCGCACACCCTGCTCTCTTCGACTAATCGACACTCTTCTCTCTCGTCTTGTTGCAGGTGAGACTGATGCAACGAGTGCCGGTGGCGTGGGTGACCTTTCAGTATGTGCCTTGTCGGTGCGCTGCATAGGCGCACAGTCAATGGCGCTGCGGCCTACTTTGGGCCGCGCACAGGTGAGTCCGTCCGTCCCCGCGTGCGTGCCAGAGGTGCGAGCGGGGCTGAGCTGCGTCCCCAGATCCCTCAGGCCCGGGCCTAATGTTTCTAAAAGACAACATAAATCTAACGGCCAAAACGGCGGCGCGCGGCCGTTCAGTGGCGGCGGCGGCCGGCCGGCGTCGAGCCGCGTATGAATCACGGGCGCTGATGATCAGCGGAGGCTTAGCGGAAAACACAAGTATTTGAGCGGGAAAAGTAATGCTTGTGTTTTTATTTGGCTCGGCCATTCTTCAACCCAGGGGCGGGCAGGCGGGCGGG
>NW_026267231.1:687690-691889 GCF_000697945.3 Frankliniella occidentalis
GGGGCGCCGCACCGTGTCCAGCGGCGCAGTAACTCACCCCCGGCGGACGGAGAGCGGCCTGCCTTGGCGTGGCGCGCGAGCAACCCCCTTCAGCATGGCCAACACACACACGCACGCACGCACCTCCCCCCTCTGCTTCGGCGACCGGCCAAACAAAAGACGGATGTTAGCCACCCCCTAACCCTCCCTCTCCCCGCACAGCCCGGCTGGCACATAGGCCCTCCCGGTTAGCACTTGCCCGGTAGGTGAGGCGGCCAGCAGGAAGGGGGTGGTGGCCGTTTAGCAGTTGAGCCTCTCTGTGGCCTGGTCACTTTAAGCAAAGCTGAATGAGGATTACACGCAGTCTGCGTGCGCTCGTGTGTGTGTGTGTGTGGGGGGGGGGGGCGCTGCACGTTGTACTCACCTGCAGTCACTGAGCAGCAGGCAGCTTTTGCTCGTGCCCTGTGTTATGTATGTGTGTTTCAGATAAAATGCGATAAAAACACGCGCGCCTTGCCGGCCGCTCGCACGCCCGCTTCCGACATCCCCCGCTGCCCCTTCTGTCTGTCTGTCCGTCCGTCCGACTGTCCGAATAAAGACGTGCACTCCGCCCCCTTACGATACAGAGGCGCCGGCACAGAGGGCGCCGCCCAAAGGAGGCTGTCCCCCGAATAGAGTGATGAGCTAAGAAAATAATTTTGTCTTCTCTATTTTGGCAAGGTACGGGGAGGTGGGGGTGGAGGTGGTGGTGGAGGTTACGTGCCTGCACCCAGGGCATCGCCACCTTCTCTCTCTCTCTCTCTCTCTCTCTCTCTCTCTCTCTCTCTCTCTCTCTCTCGCTCGCTCTCTGTATATTTTTTTTTGCGCAAGGTCACAGTCACACACAGTATTGTCTGGGCCCGCCGCTCCTCCGCTGCTTTGGGTATTGTATCGCTGCGGCGCGCGGCGAAGAGCCGTGACCTTGGCTGACGTCACGGCCGGGTCGGACCGGCGACGACAGCAACGTGAAGCGACCGAAACGCTTCGTTCTTATGCGTAAGAGAAAACATTCTGTGAGGCGAAGGAGGGCGGTCTTAGACCTAAAATTCTTTTGTACAGTTATTCGCCCTTTTAAGCCAGTTGGTGTTTTAAGAGTGTCTTTCAATGGCATTTGCCATAAAACTGAAAGCTGATCCTTTTACCTGAAAAATAAAAGCACTAAAAAAGTACCATTGCTGGCACTATGGTTATAAGTATAAAAGTAGCAGGATGAGCAGCGCTGGAGCCCCAAGTCGCAAAGAAATATGCGCGGGCCCACGGGAAAAAAATGGACACTGACCGGATATGCTCGATTGCCGGGCCAGAGTCTCAAATTCATCTCGGATGACCGGATCAGGATATTGTTTCTCCGGTGAGGCCCGTTGTGGGCCGCGCGGCGCTATGAGCTACTGGCGGTGGCCAAACGTGCTCGCGTGTGGGTGTGTGCGTACTGTGCGTGTGTGCTCGCGTGTGTGTCTGTGTGTGTGTGTGTGCACACGTCCACCATGATTTCGATGGGGGGTGGGGAGGGGGCTGCTGCAGCGCCCGGGGGCCCGCCGCTCGGCCCGCCGCCGCCGCTCCCTGTCGAGCAGCGCCAACACAACGTGAACGGGTTCCCACACTTTGTTTCTTGGCGCCCTCCATCCGTGCCGCAGACTACTCGCTGCTGCTGCTGCTGCTCCCGGTTGAAGTTGATGGACGAGGCAGGAAGAGCGAGAGAGGAAATGTGAGAGGAAGGATAGAAGACGCAAGATCTAATGCAAGGGGCCAAATCACAATTTGGGTTACAATGCTTTACCTAAGTTTTCGTCAGATTGAATTTCCGTGCTCATCTGTATATGTCTTTTTCCTCTCTCTTCCTGCCCCCCCCCCCCCCCCCCCCCCCATTCTGTCTCTTTTCTCTCTCTCGCTCTTTTCTCTCTCTCTCTTTTCTCTCTCTTTTCTCTCTCTCTTTTCTCTCTCTCTTTTCTCTCTCTCTTTTCTCTCTCTCTTTTCTCTCTCTCTTTTCTCTCTCTTTTCTCTCTCTTTTCTCTCTCTTTTCTCTCTCTTTTCTCTCTCTTTCTCTCTCTCGGGGGTCGGCTGGCCCGGCGGGGTTTGCACCGCTCGCGACCCCGCGGGGACGCCGTGGGCGCCGGCCGTATATCACGGCGGGAGAGGCTTTGGGGGCACCCGGCGACACGGCCGTTGTTTATATACTTATTTGTTTATTATTTTATAACTCCTTTTCATTTTCCCGTGTGGAGGCGGCGCGGCGGAGTGGTCGGCTGGTTGGTTATGTTTGCAAGGTGAAATATAAACCTGCGAGGGGGCTGCAGTCGATAGACATCGGGCTGCTGTTGGACCGCAGGTTGCGGCAGCCCCCCTCTCCCCTTATCTCTTTCTCTCTCTCTCTCTCCTAGCCGCTTTCGTACACTCAGTACAGGGCATGCGAAAATGTGATGAAAATGTAAGGAAAAGCGAAAAAAGGGCAAAGACGGCAGAAATAAAATGGAAAATCCCGGGCGACGCGTGAGTGGCGCAGGCCGGAAACAAACCACAGCGGCGACGGCCATCCCCCTCCATCCACACCCCCATTAAAACTCACGCGGTAGAATCGGCCTCCCCTCCACCCCCCTTTCAACCTCTATGCCGACATTTGAGCGCCCGTGGAGATGGACAAGAATAATTATAATTATTTTACCTTGATACAGTCGTCCTCGCATGGCAATCATGACGGCTAGCGCGTCGGTAATGGACTCTGAACCCAACGCCGGCCAGTCACGACACTGTCACAGTGTCAGGAAGCTCCACGGTCTGGTGAAAACGTTATATTTTTTGTTGTTCATATTTTGACGTGAAATATCCAATTGGGCCGTGAATCTTTGCGTGCTCGGTTACTATTTAGATGCGATCCGTGCGGCGCTTTCCACACCTGACCACCCGCATTTGCCCCCTCCCCCATTTTTTTTGCACTGTTAAAAGAAAACATAGACTACATGTCTATGCGCACCTGTCAGCTACTTTACCTCTTGCGCTCACTTTGGTGTCGCTGTTCGCAGATGAGAGGGGAGTTCTAGTAATTGGCCCCTTGGGGACTGCCGCTCCCATCTGTGTGCTTTCACTAGGAACGGGTTGGGACAGTCTTAAAATTTGTGATTTAAGATTTTACAAAATGTCGTCCATTTTTTTTTCTGTGGGTTTATAATTTTTAAAGCCATCCTAAGGGGTGTGCATTAGAAACCCACTCCTTTTTCATCCTCGGGCGCACACGCACATGCGTCAAGATCTGATGACGAAACGTTGATCAATTTCGGTCCTGAAAATTAATGTTTGGAATCTGTGGCGGAACATTAACCGCCGTTTAATTACAATCACGCGTTTATCGCTGACTAGCATCGGGCTGGACTAGGGGCGCCGCACCGTGTCCAGCGGCGCAGTAACTCACCCCCGGCGGACGGAGAGCGGCCTGCCTTGGCGTGGCGCGCGAGCAACCCCCTTCAGCATGGCCAACACACACACGCACGCACGCACCTCCCCCCTCTGCTTCGGCGACCGGCCAAACAAAAGACGGATGTTAGCCACCCCCTAACCCTCCCTCTCCCCGCACAGCCCGGCTGGCACATAGGCCCTCCCGGTTAGCACTTGCCCGGTAGGTGAGGCGGCCAGCAGGAAGGGGGTGGTGGCCGTTTAGCAGTTGAGCCTCTCTGTGGCCTGGTCACTTTAAGCAAAGCTGAATGAGGATTACACGCAGTCTGCGTGCGCTCGTGTGTGTGTGTGTGTGGGGGGGGGGGGCGCTGCACGTTGTACTCACCTGCAGTCACTGAGCAGCAGGCAGCTTTTGCTCGTGCCCTGTGTTATGTATGTGTGTTTCAGATAAAATGCGATAAAAACACGCGCGCCTTGCCGGCCGCTCGCACGCCCGCTTCCGACATCCCCCGCTGCCCCTTCTGTCTGTCTGTCCGTCCGTCCGACTGTCCGAATAAAGACGTGCACTCCGCCCCCTTACGATACAGAGGCGCCGGCACAGAGGGCGCCGCCCAAAGGAGGCTGTCCCCCGAATAGAGTGATGAGCTAAGAAAATAATTTTGTCTTCTCTATTTTGGCAAGGTACGGGGAGGTGGGGGTGGAGGTGGTGGTGGAGGTTACGTGCCTGCACCCAGGGCATCGCCACCTTCTCTCTCTCTCTCTCTCTCTCTCTCTCTCTCTCTCTCTCTCTCTCTCTC
>NW_026267231.1:691939-704495 GCF_000697945.3 Frankliniella occidentalis
GGGGGGGGGACGATGTTTAAGCGTATTATACTTACGCAGAGGTGTGTTCGCCACCCCTACCTTGGCGTGCCGCGGGTAGCCATGGCAACCACGCTGACGCTCCCGGAGCGACCGCGCGCGCGCACTCACACTCACACATGCATACACAGAAGCGCGGGCCAACGCGGGAGGTGCTATACTCGGACAGGGCAGTGATGTGGCTTAGGTGATTTATTCTCTTACAAGGCACAGTGCCTGCGTGTGCATGTGCGAGGGTGTGTGAGCGCTAAGCGTGCTAGGCGCCAGCCAGGCTTTCGCGTTCGTTTGCGAATTCGACTCCATTCATCAATTCCCCCACCCCCTATTGCTTCCTCTTTCTCTCTTACGCACACTGACTTTCCCTCACGCCAACTGAACCAGATACGCCTTTTATTTGTGTTCCCTGCTGCTCCTTTGTCTTTTATAGGTGTCCCGTTAAAGCGTATGCAACTGTTCACTGTTAGATAGAAAATCAAGGACAAGTCATTTCTTCCATTGGAATGTCGGATGGGGTTACAGACAGCGCGCTGGCGCTACCCCGCCTGGGCCACCTGATACACCACACCCCCTCGCCACCCCCGTGTTTGGCCCCTGCCCTACTCCCTCCCGCGCCCCATAAATACGCTTTGTCCAGCCAAGTCGGCATGGAAACAAAGGGGATGTACAGATTTCAATGAAAGGGGCTGCTTTGCTGCTTTGCTCTCTCTTTCTCTTCCCTCTCTCTACGTTGGTATCAAAATTGTAAGCAGAGACTTGGGCACAAAACAGTATCATAGGACGGAGGAGCATAGGTCTGGACACATTTCTGATGGGAACTATCTCTCAACTTGGGTTGTTTTCAGTGGGTACAAGTAGAATTAACAGAGAGAGAGAGAGAGAGAGAGAGAGAGAGAGAGAGAGAGAGCAATAAGACAGACCGAACCTCACTCTAGCGTGAGGGGAGTGGGCAGTGGGCAGCCCAGAATAATGAATGTGGAAAAAAAAGAGAGAGAGAGAGATTGCTCTCCAGTGAGTAATTACCCCGCGGCGTATGGCTATAGGTTAATACCGCCCGGTGTCACAGCGCTATCTCTCAAAACAATCCGGTACAAATTATTATATTTAGGGGCCGGAATGGACACGACAAAAGGAGGAAACTCTTGTGGGTCGATTGCATTGGCAGAGTCGCGGCGATGCAAGTATAGTTGGCTCCGGGAGGACGAGCTGCTCGCTGAGGCTGACCTTGACCGCGCGCTGGCAGGCGGGTTCGTCGGGCTGGGTGACGCGCTGCACCAGACACGTATGCATTTAGAATACGGGCGCTACGATCACATATATATTTTTTTTAAGCCTCCCGCGACTGGGCGGAGTTTCTCCTCCGCGGCCAATCAGAGCGCGTGCTCCGTACACCCTCATTTGTCTTCGTCAAGCGACTTGCCCCCGCCGAGGCGAGCCCGCCCGCCTGTCAGCCTGGCCCCGGCACGGCTCGGCTCGGCTCGGCACGGCACGGCACTGCTCGCACGGTCATGGTCGTAACCACTGCACCGGGAAGTAGTTTGTGAAAATTTCTCAATCTGAGCGTTTGCCCGTCAATTTGTTGTTGGTGCGTTCCGGCCGCCACTGCTGACGCTGCAACTGCTGTCGGCGGCTCCCACGGAAGCAAAATAATAGCGAAATTAAGACCGTTTTAGTGCGCATAGATTTTGTTCAGTTTTCCTTTGCGGAAAAACTTGAGGTGCGACGTCGTTCCAAATGACATAAATTGCTATTTTTGCGGTTGGATCCTCCGCGCTTTCCGCTGTTCCCTTCTCCGCCCCGCTTCTCCCTCCCTTCACACTCTCCCTCTTGCTCGGAAACCTGTCGGCTGTCAATACAGGCGGCATAACTCGTATCCTTGGCGGAGTTTCAAGTATGCATCGAGCGGAGGAAATGAAATGATGAATTACCCTGTATTAGGTGGTACGGGGAAGGAGAGGAAGAGGACGAGAAGAAATCCTTCAAAGCAAGTTTTGCACCGCACGTCCATCGCCTGAGGTGTCACGCTACCGCATGTAGATGGAAATTAGAAATAAAATAAAAATAAAATAAAAGTAATACGTACAGAGTGCACAAAGTTGCTCGCGCTATTTATGTTTTTGACAAAATGGTTGATGATTGAGGGGATTCTAAAGAGAGCGGCTACCGTGAGAGCCGTTTACTTACTCGCATGATGCTTTTTTTTAAAAATACTTGTCAGCCTGGAAACGCGGGCACAAAATTGCAACTTTAAAATTCAATAAAAAGGGTCGCGTGAGATAAATGAAAGAACACACAGAAATTGTCCATGCCTCTGCCGTAATAGACTCATCGGTCGACGTGCCGCCTCGCCGCCGCGCCGACCTGGCCACGTCTGGCGTCCAGGTGCCGCGGAGGGTCGCCGCCGAGCCGCCGAGCCGGAGGTTCGGGGTGGCCTGCGGCAGCCAGCGGCGGGGAGGAGGTGGAAGGGGGAGCGAGGGAGACTCGAGGGTGGGGGTCAGTGCTGCGCCGGGCGGAGGACGCACGGACGCAGACCGGGATACCGACTTGTGATCCCCGATGACAGTGCGCTAGGAAACCGTCAGATGAATCATGTTAACGGATAAAATCTGTTCGAGTACAACTTAACTCGCTATTGCTGCTGCTCATTTTGCAATGTTGTAAAATCTCTTTACATTTTATGATTTAAAAAGAGTGCCTGTACTTCTTTTAAAATTAGTAAATAGGCATGAAATATCATGGCATTGAATGTACAGAACCAAACAAAAACTTTAAAAAGTTTCGGGAGTGAGGGGAGGGGGGGGGGTCTACTTTATGGACGAAGATTCATTTGCATATTGGCGTCCAGGAGGGCCTGACTGAACGAAGAACCGAGTCCAACACGCTGAGTCTGTCCCTGTCGCTCTCATGGAGCAGCCACACGGCGCCGAGGAGGCAGCTCCTACCTCTCTCTCTACTCCCCCCCCTTCTTTTCCTCTCTCTCTTACTCGCGAGTGTAGTATATACGTGAGCTGGATTTATGAGGTAAAAGGGGGAGGGGGCACTGGATTGAGGGCTGCGTTGGTACCGCTCCGTTCACACGTCGATCGAAGTAACTCTTTTTTCCCCCGCTGGCCGGACTCGCGGGGGCGGGGCATTTATAATTAGGGCAAACGCGGCCGTAAATCCAATTACCTGTCGTCGGCGCGCGGGGTGGCTTTTTTTTACACCTGGCCTGATAGGAAGTGTTTGGGGGAGGTTTGGTTGGTGACGTGCCGTTGGCCACCGCTGTCCACCGCCCGCTGCGAACTGACCAATACTCGTCCATGGTAAACAGCGACGACCGCAGCACGATCCGCTCGCCAACCGCTTTAGAATCGAACGTATCGTCTGTATATTTTTGTCCCGGAGAATTATAATATTTTGCGGTCACTTATTTGTTTGCCTATTTTGCTCTAAATGTTGCTTTGCAGCAATCATGAGTCATGGTAAAAGTCGGCACTGGTGGCGGCAATGTCTATATATACGCGCGGCTATCATCAAAGGTGCAAAGGTTTTGTGTTTTGGTTCGAGCTTTCTGCGCGAGTCAAGGGGCAGGAAGAAAATTATAAGGGGGTAGGGGGAGTGGATGATGTGATATCGGCCTTACAATCTCTTCCGACAGAGCGCCTACACGCGCTCCCCCCTCCTCCCCCCGCCCCAACTCCGTAGCCTGCTACCCCTGTTTCCTTGGCTGCGTTCACCATTCGGCCAAGCTGAAATGCACCAGTGGTTTCTACTGTTGGGAGAAAAGTAATGCTGCTAACCGCTCGTAGTTCCGTGAATGCTTACTCTGGAATGTTTTCGTCATTGGGAAATGAATACAGGTACAAAGTCACTTCTTTAATTGTGAAATTTATTGAATCTTTTTTGTTATATATTCTTCATGTAGCCCAGCCGGGTTGTCCGTCCGCGATGCACCTGCAACACAAAGATAATATGAGGACGTCGTGATACGGTCGGGGTGCCTCATATTTGAGTGGGGTTAAGTAGTGCGGTAATGGGCCCGCCCGCATGCCCAAGTACACTGCGGGGAAAAGGACTACCGCGTCCTGGACCACATCACTAGTGGAAAGTGAAAAGGGCGTAAGTCCACGGACGTTCCATTGGACTTACGCCCTTTTCATTTTTCTCCAGTGACATAGCCGCGTTGGTCCGAGAAGTGAGCGCGCGACCTCAAGCAGGCGACCCAGTTGGGAAGGGGCGGAGGTGGGGGGCATGAGAAGGGGGCTAAGGATCGGAGCAGTGAACAGAGGGGAAGGTTGGGGGATGAAATCGCGATTTGAGGGTGCCTAAACGTCCGCACCTCCTCCACCGCCACCCCCCGGCGCGGCCCGGCGGCCCGGCGCGCCCCCACCGCCCTCTCACCCCTCTCACCGTCACCGCACCACCCACCAACTTGGGACCCTGCGTTGTTGCTGCTGAGGCAGAGCCAATCCATGTATAAATAATCTGTGAATTATGGGGTGTGCTGCCGTGATGAATTATAGCCCGGCACCGCTTTTCTTCCGTGAGAAGGGCGCAAAAAAAAAACAACTGTAAAAATCGATGGGACCGCCATTCCTATACCCTGGCGCCCTACCGCACAACCCCTTTTCCGGCCTACCTAGCGGACTTGTCATATAACAGAAATTAATTATATTTTTCTTTATTTTTTGCATTGAATTAATGTGTGTTTCTAGGTATAAATAGCATTAACTTAGAGTCAGAGATGATTGTAGAACACTTTATAAGCTGATAGTAATTTCTCACTTCTTCCGATGTGCTGCTTCTGCACGGGGTGCGTGAACTGTCGCCCGTGCCACGTGCGATCCACGTGAGGCGTGGCGTGGCGAAGCGTAGCCCGGCGCGGATCAGCTGATCGAGCAGGCCAAGGCGCTCGCTGGGCGCGCCCCTCCCCACCAGCCGGGCCGGCATACGGCGCAAAACATAACCTCAAACGACATGCGTGCGCGCCGCCGGGCTGCCGCCGGCCTGCCCGCGCGCTCTCCGAGCCTGCGCCGCCGGCCGCCAGGGTGGATGACAGCGCCAGCGTCGGCGCGCGGCTGGACCGCGACGCTGGCTCCATCTAGCGGCGGACGCTCCAACTCGCTCCGGGCGCGCCTGAAAGTAGTTCCGGGCGCGCGCCGGGCTGCGCGCCTGGGCACCAGCGGCGGAGGGGAGGGGCCCGCGCGCTGCTCCGGGCTGCCGCGGGCTGCCCCCACCACCACCACCGCCGGGCTGGGTCGGGATGGATGGAGGTGAAGAGAGAATGCAGGATTACCCGCCCCCCTCCCGCCCCGCTCCCGCCCCCCGGCCGAGCCATACACTTGCTCGGATGGCGCTAGAATTTTAAAGCAGTTTGCCGTCCCGCACTTACATATGTGCCACATTCTTAGGATTTATTGCCCGTATTTATGTCTCGTATACATACTTTGTTTTTCCTCGGCTGCTCCGACGACGACGCTCGCAGAGCGACGAAATCACAGCATCCTCTGGAAAAAGAAAACAATGGGGTAACAACTAGAAGCTGGTAAAAAAAAAAAGTCTAACTTTTATAAGCCGAGTGCCGCTATACCCTGTTTAATTTTAAATTAGTGAGTTGGTCTGGTCTGGGTGCAACGGAAAGGGTAGCAAACGTTAATTGAAAAGACGAAGCGATGGTGTTCGATTAGCCACCCACTTATCACAACAACAAGGACCAACCACGACCAGCTCCTTTGAAAATTGAAAAATAAAAGCAGAGTCCATTCTTCGAGAAACCATAAATCTATTTCCCTCGCCTTTCATAAGTCGCCTTATGCCTCATTATAATGGGGCTGACGTATTGTTGGCCACCTGAGCTCGTAGTTCATTATGTTTTGACCCCAGCCAATTATTCCCCACTTTACAATCTTTAGGGTGGCCCTCCGCCTCCTGCGGCAGGGGGTTGGTACCGGGAGCCGGTGGCAGGAGGGACCTCACCAAGTGGTCCTCTCGAAGGCGAGCGGGCCCTGGTCGTCCTGCCGCCGCCAAAAACCTGGACAGCTTTTGCCATAAATCACATATTTCGATCTGCTCCGGCACCCTACCTGGGAGGAGGGCAAAAGTAAGAAAGAAAAAAAAAGGGCGAAACACACGCACAGCCATGTTCTTTTTTCCAAAACTCCCCCCCCCCCCCCCCTCCCCGCTCTCTCTCTCTCTCTCTCTCTCTCCCTGCGGCATGGCTCCTAGTCTGTGGGGTGAAGTCGGCCCCTCTGGGTGTGAGGCTGATTTATTTCCTTCTTACATTTTTTCTCCACCGCAGTTCGAGTGGGAGAGAGAAGAGAGGACGGAGCGGCAGGCAGAGTGAGAGGGAAAAGGGCGGCATAGGAACATAATGGTGAGAGGGAAGGCGCGCGGAGAAGCCTATGGGGGGAGTGAGAGGGCGTGAGGGGTGGGTGCGCGATGGGGTGGCGACCGAGCGGGCGAGAGAGAGAGAGAGAGAGAGAGAGAGAGGGGACGAGAGAGAGCGGCAGGGAGGGTTGCTCGGGTCGGTGGATTTTATTAGGCGGGTTCCGTTCACTCTTCAGCAGTAGAAAAGCGTTCGGGCAGGTGTAAGCGCATTTCTTAGCTATTTCAGTACAGTTGTTGCAACAAATAGCGGAGATGAGTGCGACACAATAATTTTTTCCCAGTCGTTGTACTGATGGGCACGTTTTCATACGGTATTTATGTTTGTCCTGACTTGAGAAATATTGAAAAGGAATAGGAACAATGTAATAGCGACGACAATAATAATGAGAGCGCAAGGCCTTAGCGGGAGTCGTTTCGCTGTCCTTGTTTTGTCAATTATTTTTCTTATGTGTTTCCTTTTTCTTCCCCTTTTTTTTACTTTTTTGCGGAAAAGACGCGTGTGTGTGTACTTCGATGCGGAATGTTGATTAACGAAGCGCCGCTGCCCATACCTAGCTGCACAGCTGCCTGTCGCTTCCACCGCTGCAACCGCTGCTTCGGCTGCCGCCGCTGCTACTACCGCTGCCACTGCGTCTAATGGCCGCTGCTTCGTTTAAATGGTAGCGCCATGCACGGCCGTGTGTATTCCAGGGAAATTCCTTCCGAGCGGCCGTATTCTTTGCCTCCAGGTATTGTTTATCATCGACAATATCGTGGCCGCCGGGGTGTACTGTTCTGGAGCCGCTGGGGACCTGGAACAACACTCTAAAAAATAATACAGAATTCTGTATCAAATTTGATACAGAATTCTGTATCAGGCTCTTGTGATATGGAAACATGTAACATGGGTACAAAATTCTGTAATCTGATCAAAATGTTACAAAATACCGTAAATGTTACTAATTTCTGTAACAGATACAAGATCAAGTAACGGTGGATACAATTTTCCGTAACCCTGGATACAGAATTATGGAACTTCGTTGGCACGGTCTCCGGGGGCCCCGGTGGCATTACACCGGGCTCCAGCGAACCTCTCCTCAGGTAGCCTGGGTGGCCGCGCGGGTAAAGGCGCGACTTCCTACTCCAAGGGTCTGGGGTTCAACTCCCGGTGCGGCAAGGTACATTACGTAAAAAAAGATCGAAGGAGTTAAGTCCCCTAGAAAAAAAGAAGAGGGGGAAAGGGAGGAAGAGTAACAAAATAAAGAATTACAATTTTAAAATCCCAAAGCTGTTCTGTATCAGGTGATACAGATTTTCGTATCCATGTTACAGATTAAAATCTGTATCAAAAATGATACAAATTTCTGTAACATGTGATATGTAAATTACTGCGTAACAATGTTACAGAATTTTGTATTGATTTTTTTTAGAGTGAAGGAGTGGAGAGCGTTTAGAAAATTGCTGGAGTGCTGCCAACTGTTTTCGAAAAGAAGCGTCGCAAACAATCAAACATGATAGTTTGATCTTGAACAATTTAAGTGTTTTAGAATCCAACGATAAAGGCTAGATGGGGAGGAAATCAGTGAACTTATTTGGAAAAGCGAGGGGGAGAGAGAGGGCGAAGAGGAGAGAGGAATAAGGCGCTTCCAATCGGGCGCCAAGTCGAGCATGAGCATGCATGAGCAAATTTTTATTATTTCCATGCCATGTCGTCGTCCGAATTATTGTTGTGTGCGCCGCCACGCCCCCCGCCGGAATGAACGGAAAGACGTATGTGCAAGCGAGAGAGATGGGGAGAATTGGTTTGGGGGGAGAGGAGCCAGGAGAAGGGAGAAGGGGGTCCAAAACGAGATCCAATCAAGAGGCTTGCTGCCGGGTCGGGCGTTTTACCACCAGCGGGTTCACTGACGCGGAGGCTCCGTTCTTTCTTTTTTTTCTCTTCCAGATTTTTTTTTCCTTTCCATCTTTGCGGAGCAATTTCCAATTTTGACATATCAAGCATGACTCGCCCCCTCTGGCCGCCAGCCGCCGCTGGCCTGTCAGATACGCCCATACGTAATGAATCGCTTAATCTATCTGGCGTCTGGAAGGATCGCCGGGAGCAAAAGCAGGAGGCCGATATTAGGAAGCCAAGGCCCCCTCGCGAGGTTCAGAAGCCCGCCCGGCTGCTGCTGTGTGGTGTGCATGCAGGCGCATGGCCCCATTGTTGGTCCTGGCTAAGCAGAAAATCAAAGTGGATGCAACGTTTGGTTTTTAAACTCGTTCAGCAAAATTTTTAATGAGTGATGGCGATTCTTTGTTTCTCACGACAAAGGTGTCTGATGAAGCCCGTATGCCATGCATGCCCACCGAATTTTTTTTTTGCCTCTTTCTGCCGCGTTTTAACGATAATTGTAGACGATGGCGTGGGTGCAACAGTTCGCTCACGTTTGTTGCCATCTCGCTCGCTTCTGTGCATGGCCTGTTCCCGTTCGGTCTCCCGTTCTGTCTCGGCGTGGCGTGGCGGGGCGTGTGGGCCGCGACCACGCCGCAGCGAGGAGCGGGGCCCGAACGGGGGTAGGCGAGGACATGCACCTCGCCTACACTCTCAACAAAGACCTTTTCGTGCAATTCGGACCTGGTCCTTTAGCGGTGTCGGGGTGATCTCTGTAAATGTGTTACCGGGCCTTGTAGACGGGCGTAAATATCGTTATTACTCTCGCCTATTATTTATTTTTTTGAGGAACACTTTGGCCAAACATTTGACCTTGTTTTTAGCCGTGTAGCGACCTGATACAGCCGCCCTCCGCTCCACGCCACTAAAGCGATCATCGCGCCACCTTATAACGTGCGAAAAGCGTTTGCCACCGGCTGGCCGCTGCCTTGGGGTCGGGGCAGTCCGAGAAGTAGGAGTCCGTCTGGCGGCGCTACCATCGCGCCACGCCTCGCCACGCCGCGTTAGGCTGCTTCACGCATCTCACCTAGCGATTCTACCTGCCCGTCTATCGAATTTAAATAAAGGGGGAGTATGATCAAGGAATCGCCAGCTGTTCTCCGTATCGTTGCTTGGCAGAAAATAAAGAAAAACGAGAATTGAATAGAGTTGTATTAAGTAAGTTTGCCAAATGAAAAATCTTAGCAGTGAGTACTTTTCACGAATATAGACCATAGACCCCTCAGGTGAGGCCGGTGACCAAAAGTCGCTCGATTAAGCCGGCCGACTTCTTGCTCTCCTCAGCTACAATTTTATTTATGGGTCAAGTTAAAGTTTCCTGCAAAATACGGAAATTTTATGTATGAAAATAGAATATGGGAAGCGAAATATGGCATTCCATCCCCCCCTCTTCTCCCCCTCTCTTTTCCCCCCTCTCTCTCCGGTTCTTCGGCCTCGCCCGCTGCAGCTGCTGCAGGGCTTACTTTGGGGGAAAGGAAGATAGATCGCTAAAGTTGGCCGCTCCGTTATTTGTTTGTAGCGCTAATGTATGCCGCTGCCGCCTGTTTTATGCAGCCCCCGCGGTGGCGCCCTGCCCGGCCGGAGCCCCCGCAGCCCCCGCTCGGCCAGCGCCCCCAGCGGCGAGCCCCTGGGCAAGCTCAACCAAAGGCGCCCACAATGACGGGGACTTACCCTTTTTTTTGGGGGGGGGGGGAATTTTTCCCTTTTCAAAATGGACCAAATTATCTTGAGTCGTCACATTGTGTATCATGTAGCAAGCTGAAAAAATTGAATTTTTTTGAACTTTTGGAAAGGGAAAAGAACTAAGAGGATAAAGGAAAAATTTATGACATTTGTGACAATTTTAAGCTACCAGTCTAAAGATAAAGTTACCACCAAAAGTTTCGTAACAATAACAATTTTTCTAGAATAAAGAGTGCCTCACGTTGGATTTTCTGTAAAAGAGGTCACACTACAAACAGTAATAGGTGCACGAAGCATGACCCTGGTTAAAAGTAGAAATGCCCACCAATGGGTGAGCAGTATATCTATGTCCCACCCACCGAAGGCTATGTCTGGGATTGGTCAATGCCTTGATTTTGCAAAACTCTTGACTTTAGGAAGTAAATGTAATCTCTTTTGCTGTGGGGAAGCAGCACAATTTCTTTCCTTTCCTCCCAAATCGTAATTTGTTCAAAAAGCGGTTCAATTTTCGAATTCCGGCGCGTTGAGCGTGCGCCGCATGGCAGCCATCGATCGTGGCGCGCTCTGTAGGCGGAGTGGGGAACCCGGTGGAGGGGGTCCTGCCGCCGGGACGCTGCGCGCATGCGCGCCCCGCCATGTTGGCCCGGCCCGCGCGGGAACTCAGCCACCGTAGGAGTTATTTTGAGTTTACCAATTGTAGACTCGTTTCAGACTTGTAGGGAATGGAGTAAGCACTTGTCTACAATGTCTACAATGTTTCTTACAGTGTGTTTTAATAAAACCTCTGTATGTTTATTGTTGTTAAGACCTTCCTATTACCTAACCTTTCTGCATGGATCCAGACGCTGCCTTGAGCAGTCATGAGTTTCTTCCTTTTTAATTTCACACAAGGAAATGCGTTTCAGAAATTGGTCGATGTTCTCCATAGTCCCTTATATAACTAGCGCAACTAGCAGTGCCGCCGATACGAACCGTTTGGCTTTATTTCTCTTTTCTTCCCTCGTGGTTTCTCTCAACGCTTTCTCAATTCGTGAAATGTACGACTCTCGTGGCGGGAGGCAATGTGGGGGCAGGACGGGGCGCTGACACGAGAGGCAATAGAGGAAGCTGGGAAAGGCGAGCATACCACGACGATGCGGGCTGTCGAAACTTTTGCCTAACATGTTTCTTATTTCTCTCATTGACATTTTTCCAAACAGCAAGTAAATGTTAAAATTTATGTAATAATAACTAATATTATTTATCTCTAAATAATATATACTAGGAGAAAGACGCTAACACAAGATATGACTGTATATGAGATTGTGCGTGAGTGTTGTGTGTGAGTGTAAGTGGTGCATCCGCGTGCCTGTGAGAGCGGCGAGAGGTTTGTCGCAACGTAAAATGCGGTTTGAAATGCAGTTCCACGGGACAGGCGGAGCTATGCGGCAGCGCGGCGCTCCACCGCGGCCCAGCCCCGCGGCCCTGCTGCAACGCCCGCTGTTGTCGTTGCAAAAACGAAAAGAAAAGGGGGAGAGAGAACACACAGCGGAAAAAAAAGGAACGCGCGGATTCGCCGCGAGAGTCCTGACAAAGATTTCTTTGGTTAGTTTGCTTTGATCATATCTGTCGTGTGATATCCAAACTAGGAGGCTATGCCAGTGTTCTCGTTATTTCCCCCTTTCCCTCTGTCCAATTACACTTAATTTGGTTTTCCTCTTTTTTATTTAATGCGGTCTAATTCCAACTCGGCTGTTGTTGAATTTCTAATACAAACTAAGCCATTATCGAGACTAACAATTATGTTGTTTTTTTTCTGCCATTCAGGTAAGAACCGAGGCGCTTGCGGTGCCTGCGCATGGAAGGGGACGCGGAACGGGGCGTCGTCGCCATGCAGCCGAGAGAGGCGTGAGTGAGTGCGAATAGTGGTGCGGTGCGTTTTGCAAATAAGCAAGCGGTGCCAATAATGACGATGATTCGGCGGTGCCGCGCCGCTGCCTCCTGTCCTTGCATCTTGATCCCGGCGTCACGCCACGCTCATTGGCTATGCCACGCCGCGCCACGCCACGCCGCGCCACGCCCAGCCACGCCGCTACACGGGGCCCCCAGCCGCGCGCACCGTGTCTTAGCAACGGTCTGGTGACCAGGAGGAGGAGAAGAGAGGGGTTGCTGGGACCAACCTGTACCCCACTACGTACCTCTTCCCTTTTATCCGCCCACCACCATAATAACGACCAATTTCAATCGCGCTCAAGATACGTTTACCGTTTTACAGATCCGTATTTTGTTTTTGATACAACTGAATCAAAGGGTAGACGCATTGGAACGGAAAAGCTCATTTGCTGACGGTTTGGGAATATGAGGGGAGTGCAAACCCGAACCGTATAGTCTTTAGCAGTGTGCATAGGGCGTGCATGGGCTGCCGTGTACCGGGATCGGCTTGAGTTACCGGCCTGCAGTGACTTCATTAGCTCTCTCGGTTCGCGAGATCACGACGTGGTCCGTCCGTCCGTCTGTCTGTCCGTCTGTCCGCTAAGCTAGAAGCACGCCGCAGGGGGCGGGTACCGTGGAAGAAGAGCCCGGGGTTTTGGGAGGGGG
>NW_026267231.1:712035-716179 GCF_000697945.3 Frankliniella occidentalis
TGTTTGGCTCCAAGGCGGCTGCGAAATGGCTCTTTCCGTCATTAAGTTACCTATTGCGGAGCCATTCGCGATGGCTACGCCTCGGCTACGCAAAACCTGGAGACTGATCACAGCGATCCTCCGCGATGTGTTGAGAATGGCTACGACGGAGCCATTCTAGACCCATGCTGAGGCCGAATTTTTCTGTACGGGTTGTGTGTCACTCACCAAATTTGCCGAGGCAAGAGTGTGACGTAGCACCTTTGTTTTTCCGAGTGATGCAGAGTGGCGGAAGGGGATCAACCCGAAGGAGGCGGAGCCCGCGCGTCCATTTGGGTGGCAAGGTACCTTACTGGTACCTCACAGGTACCTTACGGGTACCTTACATCCGCCGTAGATGGCTTTGGCGTAGGACCCGCCTGTCTTGTTCCCCGAAAGGATTACACGCCGTCGTCTGATTGGCTCTGGCTTGTCCGAGCGCTGCTGCCAGTCGTTCGTTTCGGTCCCGGACGGCGGAGCGACCCTGTTCCTATAGGGGCACGTTAGGGGCACCTTCCCAGCCCTTGTCCGTTAGGAGGTAGGCAGCCAGACGGGCACCTGGGCTGCGCCACTTACAGACCTGACTCAAAAGCTGTCCTTTATTGTGTCGTTCAAAGTCTCTCTGCATTTGTCGCAATGGAACTCGCCCGGCACTCGCAACAACAAAGAGTGCTGCTGCTACAGTGCACTTGCGCCCCAACTGCGCGCGCGCAGAACTCTCTTCCGCAAACAACACGACAACTACAGCGGCGGTGGCGGCGCCGCGGCGACGGAAAGGAGGGACGGAGAAAGGAAAGGGGTTTGGGGGGCAGGGGGAGGGGTTCAAGGGAGAGGGAGGATATAATGTGATAAGTACGCCCGGGAGGGCCGTGGCGGTGAGCGGCCCGAGCGGCCCGAGCTCAGCCAGCAACGCGAAAATATACGCGTGTTGTGGGGAAAATAAAAGTGCATTAACATGCCGTATATGCACACTGTGTGCAGCGCGGGGGAGCGCCGCACCCCCGCAGCGCCATTCAGGCAGTAGAACATTGAGGAGGCTTTTTTACGCTCATTTAATGCCCTATGCCGGAAAAGACGGGTAAGGCGAGTACGTTTCACGTGAACATCCATCGCGAATAAACGTTCTCGACGATGCTGAATAGTTTTTTCGCACAGTGCATCCTGGGCGCTTCCGCAATTTTCCGGTCGGGGGAAAAGGATATTGTGCGAATCAGTGGGCAATCGCTGCTGCTGTTACGTTTATGTGTGTGTGTGTGCGGGTGTGTGTGTGTTGGTGTAGGGGACAAGACATGCCGGAGGAGGAGGGCGGACAATGGACTCCGTTCAGTGGTAATCAAGGAGAGAGAGAGGGGGAGAGAGAGATGGAGAGGGTGTACAGACCGAAGAGGTGTGGAAGGGGTGGTCGTCGTAGATTCAGATTAATCAAACCTTCTTTTCTTCTTCTCATCCCACCTCTCTCTCTCTCTCTGCCCCCCCCCCTCTTTCCACTCCTACCGGAGGCCGAACGCACACGCGCCCTGAGATTAGAGATGAGGCACTCGCGTGACCCGCAGCACAGCCCACGGAGCCCCGTGATACCCATCGGGGTTCAGAGGAGCAGGGTTCACTGTACGTTTGCAAACGCTTTATAAGGGATTCGCATTGCGTCTATCGGGTCCATGAAGCGGGAGGAGAGGCATCCTCTTCGATTTACCTGTGTCGGGGGAGGGAGCGGGCCAGCGTGTTCCGGTCCCGACTCTATCCGTTTCTTTTTCAGCCCTCCCCCTCCATCTGTTTGCCCCTACCCCACATTTACTCTCCATCCTCGCCCTTCTTGCTCTCCCCCTCCGCTTCTCTTCTCCCTCTCACCTCAGGAGAGGCTTATCAAGCGGGGGGTTGCATGTACTTTGGAATTGCATTTCAACGCCTTCCCAATCTTTAAAAGACGCTGAATCGGAGATAGTTGCGTTTCCCGCTCTCCCCCAACCCTGCTGCCGGCTCCTCCCTTCCCGCCACATTCATTTCCTCTCTCTCTCCCGCCTTTTTCTTGTCTTCCCCCTCCCCACCCCCTCCCTTTCTCGCTCTGTGTGTTGTGGTTTACGGCGGCCCTCTTTTTCGGCAGGTACATTTCCGACAGATATTAAATTAAACGGGAGGATTTATGCCCCGCATCGTAATTCGACGATTGAAATACGGCAGCGGTCCGGGAAATCCACCGGCGCGCGTGAGCCGCGCGTCCGACGGCCGAGAAAACATTAATCATTTCATTTTCTAAACTTAAGAAAAAGGGAGAACCAATACCACAAAAACTAAATCTTAATAACATTTGAAAGCAATGTATGTATGTGCACCAGAAATCCAAGTGTGGTACAGCCGCATATCTGCAAGTGGGAGAATAAACTCAAACTGTTCAAGGTGTGCGACAAAACATTTACACATTCTCCCATGTGAGTCCATGGACGTGCAGGTGAGCAAATAGTAATGCCTTCTTTGAACGATGGCTTTCCTTTTGTGAGTGGTGTGCAGTGACTGGTCTTTTGTTGACCTTATTTTGTCGCAAACCTATTACGACAGTGTGGATTTATTCGCTCACCTCCAGGTGTACGACATTTAAACTTTCAGATTTCCAGCAGGGTAAACGCAGTTCCGGCTTCGTCCCTCTACTGTTTTATCTCTCCCCCCTTTTTTTTGTTGACTAATAAGTGCTGTCGTTTTCTGCACCTCTCCCACCACCAGCACTCGTTGGTGCTTGGGCATTTACCGCTCCGACGCCGTCCCGAGGGCCGGGGCCGGTGGCCGGGGGGACCGCGACACTTTGGCGGCCGCCTTGTCGCCGTCGCCGTCCTGCTCTAATCAGAGAGCGCGCGCGGACGCACGCACGCCGCCACTCTTTTCGAGCGGCAGAGCGCGACCGTGTCACGTGACGTCCCGTCCGCAATTAGGCGATGAGCCCCGCAATGAGCTACCGCCACGCCCACAGAGGTGCACTACACTCTTAAAAATCCGGAAAAATTGAGGAAAAAGTAGGAAAATTTCAGGAAGAACTTGGAAAAATTCAAGAAAAACTTTAAAAAAATTCAAGAAAAGTCAGAAAAAAACACGAAAACTTCGGGATAATCCAGGGAAAATCCAGAGAAATTCCAGTCCAAATCCTGGAAAAATCCAGGAAAAATCGAGGGAAAATCCAGACAGGAGAATTGGTCCACGCTTGAAATAATACCCACCGCCGGTGGCCTCTCCGGCGGCCGCGCCCCCGCCCGCGTCGCTGCGCGCCTACTTTGCCACGCCCTCTAAATGTCTTCATACGGGTAGCATGCCGCTGATGGTCACTTTCGGCCGGAATCTCTTTACGCTCTTGCAATTATTGTTATCTTTGCCGCTGCCGCCGCCGCCGCGAGGTGGGAGGGGTCCTGGAGGGGGCGCCCGGCAGTGCCATGGGAGAGCGCCAGACGTACGCCCCTCCCCCCCGGCCCGCCGCCGGCCATGGCACCGCGCGCAGCGAGTACGGCAGTGGGAGGTGGTGGTGGGTTTTGGCCGCCGCTGCATTCTGCCCCCTATAAATCACAAACTACAATGCAGTGATATAGCGGCCAACTACTGCATTAAGTCTGGATGTCCTGCCACCGCTGCTGCCCTCTCTCTTCCTGTCTCCCTCGTCCCCCGTCCCTACCCCCTCTCTCTCCATCTCGCTCGCTCTGCTGCAGCTCGAGGCCTTTCGCCACCCCCATAACCCCTTCGACTTATAGCCCCTAAATGATTCAAAATAAGAGGAACAAAATCCTGTGCATAACTAGTGAACTATTTATGAAAAAAATGTCATGTGTTCTATTGAACACAGGATCAATTATAAATGGAAGGACAGGTACATGTAAGAAAGAGAGAAGTTAAGAATCCCCATAGGCTAAGCCCCCGCCCTTTCTCTCAATCCTCCTCCCTTCTCCACCGCATGTCTTGTCTGCTGCTGCTGCTGCGTATAGCGGCCGGCAGGAACGCCTATTTTCGGTTTCTTTTCAGTCAGCAAATGAATGGTTCGGGTTCGCGACGGATTTGGTATAGCAGTCGCTCGCCCCCTCCCCCTCCAATTCATGGGCCTAACTTACAAGGACGTCGGCGCCGTTTCTCATGGGGCGATAGCGCAGCCCCCCCC
>NW_026267231.1:716229-722447 GCF_000697945.3 Frankliniella occidentalis
GGACGGGGGTGGGGGTGGGGTGCAGATAAGACACACACACCTGCTACCGAAACGGGGCGGCGGTGGCGCCCTGAAGTATGGCCATTATGTACGAGCGTTTTACTGGGGCGAATCTGTACGGCTAAGGAAGGCGGAGGATCTGCTTACCTTCGCCCCCTTCAGCCCCTCCAGCCTCTCTCCGCCGGCACTAATTTAACCCCCCGGGAATATAATTTCCTAACGTAACCGAAATTTCGCGTTAATTTAAGGCGCTGCTCCTGCTGCAATGTGTTTTCTTTCCCACCCCTAATGATTGTATTACACTTTGGAATAATAAAGGGTTGGGCTCGTTGTAAGTCCATTTGAGAAAAGCGCGGAGAGAGAGAAAGGGAGTGGAAGGGGGATCTACGGCGGTGGCGTGGCGTTGCGGAGCCGGAGGGGTGCAGAGGAGGAAAAAAAACCTTATGGACTTTTTCGGGAAGACGGATGGGGTAGGGAGAGTGGGATAGAAGAAGAAGGGGAGCAGGGAACTTTTCTCGCGAAAAACGGGGAACTGCACGAATGACTAGAATAGAAGAATAGTAAGAGAGAAGAAGGGAGAGGGATGGCAGAGAAAGCGAGAAGATGTAGGGAGGGGAGAGGCATTCTTTGCCTGGGGCGAAGAAGGTACGGTGGAGCAGAACCTAAATGCAATTTACGTAGTTCTTAATTAGGCAAAATGGATCGTCCTCTGAAGTATATGTCTAGGCGATACCTTAAGCTCGACTTTTTGTGGAACATTACTGCTGCAGTTCATAACCTGTTGTAGTCCGTTTTTTCAGTCCTTTCTTTTACTTACCCTACAATTCCAAGGCTAAACTGAATATTTTCCAAATATCTTTGTCTCGTCTAAACCTCCTCAGGGCGTGCGATGTTGTTCTTCCTCTTCGCGTCAAGCAGGTCGCGATGCGCCGCGCTCGTTGGATGCCAGCGTCGTTCTGGAAAATATAAAGGGAAAGAAGAGAACTCATTAAATTTCGATCTAAAGTCCGATCATTGGTGGGGAGGGTGGGCCGCGGGGCTGGCGGCGGCGCGGCCGGCCCGCGCACGGCGATGTTTTATCTGAGAGGGATTCTCCGCCGCAAGAAATGCGAGAGAGGGGTTGGTCTGCGGGGTGGCGCGCGGTGCCTCCTCACCAGATGGGGCTGCAAAGCCCCGTAATGGCGCCGCGACACTTTGCAACACGTGGCGTTACTCAAAATAGTTCTAGTCGTTCTGTGTGTGTTTCTTTTTCCAGTGAGAGTGTTTTTGCGAACGTCGAGAGGAATTGAGATTCTGTCACAGAAGGTGGATTAAACTGGGTTCAAGTGGCGCAGAGTCCTTCGAAATGCCACTTTTAGCTCGCGATAGGCCCCTCTGTGGGCGGCCCAGCCCGGCCGTCGGAGGTACCAGTAATGTTAATTTGGCGCAGGAGGGTTGAGGGGAGGGAGTGCTTGGGCGCCGCAATAAACCAGAGAGGATGCAAAGGGGGACCCGCGGTATTAATTAAAACAGAATCAGACTCCTAAGACACACGACTCGGGCTCAACCCTTTCCTAGGAGGACTAAGACTGTAAATTCCCGACATGAGTTTCATAGTGGATACAGTGGCGGTGCGTACCATGCAGCTGGGGTGGGCTACTGCTGCGTGGCGCCCCGGAGATATACGGTGCGTGACAAATTGTCTCAGGAACCCCACTAAACTGCTTTGCTCGCGCGTGGGGGACTCCTTTAGAGACTAAATTGGAATTTGCGATTTTGCCGAGGTGGTCGCCGTGCTACTGAGGTCTAATTCCGGTGGGCGCTGTCTCGCGTTCATTGGCTGGAAAAGTAGGAAAACTATCGACTACCGCGTAGACTGGCCCGAGCTATGCCGACAGCGGTAATAACTGGTCAAGATAATCTCCGAAATATTCCACTTTCTTTCTTGGCGTGTATGATTGCCCTTATCGCATGCCTCCAATCACTCCCTTAGCCCCTTCGAAAAAAAAAGAAAAAGAAAAAATCAGGGAAATGCAAAATACCTTGAGAGACCGGCATCATGGGGGCCCTTTTTCTTGCTATGGAAGCGAAGAGGCCATGCCTGAGACCTGCTGCAGCCCGGTGGCAAAGTCTCCAGTATGGGATTTTTCAGAAGTTTAGTATTATTTTGAAAAAGATGGTGTCTCGATAACACCGTGAATCATCCTTGCGATCATATCTTCGCGTTATGTTTTGTTTTGACCCAATGCAGATCAACCTCCCCCTCTTCTTTCTATCTCTCTCTCCCAAAGCCGGCCTTCTCATCCCATATCCTGGACCGCATTTCTTGGCGCCCGAAAAAGTGCTGGCCGGGGCCTCCCACTCGCTCGCACCCGCAGGCTCTCCAGGCCGGGGCGAGTGAGAGCGACGCAGACCAGCACCTGCCCGGCGCGCACGCTTCGCACGCAGCCATCGGATGCAATCCCTGGCCATAAATCACGGCGCATGCTCCTCCGAGTGGAACGGAAACTTTGATAAATCTTTGGAGGACCCGCAGGACTCGGCGGCCAGGCACGGTGGACCCTCAGGACCAGCTGACTGACACAGCTGACACGGACTTCCCCGAAATGCGAGCCCACCTATGATGCACCTGTGCCACGTAACCGCAAGGCAACCTGTGCACTCGGTTAAATATTGCGGGCCGCGTCAAAGGTTAAGTTATCACTGTATGTGGTCAAATTTGTACTTTTATCAACTTTTGATCAAGGGGAAATAGGCTTGAACTTCGGTGTACGTTTTCTTGAACTTCGGTGAACTTCGGTGAACTCTAGTGAACTTCGGGAACTTCGGTGAACTTCGCCAAACTTCTACCAATTTTATCGAACTTCGAACTGATCAAGAGCTATAAAAGCGCTCTGTAACCTTTGTAATTCGATCCGTAAATATCTGCTTTGAGTAAGCTAAGACTCGGTTGTAGTAAGCACTCAAAATCGCCAATTTCAGCCTTAAATATGTACTCAAATATTTTGAACTTCAGTGAACTTTTACGATTTATTTTGAACTTCGGGGAACTTCGACATTTATTTTGAACTTCGGGAACTTTGGCATTTTATTTTGAACTTCGATGAACTTTGACGTTTGTTTTTGAACTTCGGTGAACTCCGTGAACTTCGATGGATTTCGGTGAACTTCGGTTAATTTCAGTGAACTTCGATCGAATTTTACAAAGCAAACTTCAGTGACCTTCGGCTGAACTTCAGTGAACTTCGGCTGAACTTCGGCCGGAGTTCATGAACTTCGACTTCGGGTGTACGATTTTTTGGAGCCTATTTTCCCTTGCTTTTGATTTTCTTGTCATTTTTAGAAACGAAATTGACCCCCCAAAATTGGGTCTCTGAAGAATTGAATCTCTGATTGAGGACGCACAGTTTCAAATTTCTCTTCGAATCTCTACATTTAAAGACAGCGAATGCAGTCAGACTCGGAGTAACATTGTAAGAACAGCGGTTCAGAGTAACATTTGAACACGCATCACTTTTTTTAACGACTTTGGAATCAATTTTAAACGCACGGGTGTTTGCATGTATGTAGCTCGCTCGCGGCTTTTAGCCCGAGTAGGGTAAGACAAGCTGACACCCTCTCGGCCGAGACACCTTGGAGATTTATATCCTTTTCATATTATGGACCGGGCCGGCGGCCGCCATCTTGGAGCGCCTCGCGGCCGGGGCAGGGCCGGCAGGGCAGGGGTGGGGGGCGGCAGGCGCGTATAAATCATGGTCTCAGACGTTCCCGAAGTCCGAGCTGCCCCGCCGAGCTCTCTGTGCCGGCTGGGGTCAACCAGATCCAGGCGCTCCACAAGAGCGAGCGTTTGCGTGAGTCACGAATTTTTCATTTATTTATTTAAAAGTAATAAAAAGTCGGACGTGCGTAATTAAAAGACTTGTAAAAGCTCCACAACATGCCCAAAAGCAGCCAAGCTGCAGAGCCTCTTCACAGTTTCGTCCCTCAAAATAAAATAATTACGATGAGGTCTTGCATTCACAAAACATGTACAGACTGATGTTTTTTGGGTGGATGTGACTTATGTTTTTTTGTATTTTTGCCAGTGCAGGTCCGGCCTGCGTGGTTCTACACTCTGCGTGTCGCGCGGTGCCTTATCGATTAGATAGGTGGGTTTCCGGTCTGCCCGGCCCCGGGCCCCCACAATGCCGTGTCACCAAAATGTTGAATTTCCCCCGAGAGGCGGTGGCGGGGTGGCAGTGGGGGTGGAAGGGGGGGGTGTAACTCGTACATAGAATGACGCGAGAGGGCGCTCTGCTGCCATCGGCTACATAAATTAGCCACTATCTCTGCCTCACAGCTGTGTCCAGGCCGTCATCCGTCACCGGGGCGTGCCGCCGCCGCTGCCCGCGCGCTTCCTGCACGCGGATGATTAGGACAGGATTATGTTATTAAACTGTTATTGTATTTATGGTCATTATTGGGGCACACCCGCCTTGCGTGAATCTCGACTCCAGTTTTCTTTTCCTAATCCAGTTTCTCTCAGGTGGCACAGCAGTATATAGTGCGTTCATGCGAGCCGCTTTCATTCGTTTCGGATTCTTCAGCTACTTGTACTTTTCCTCTCCCCCCTGCTGGTTCTGTTTGGGCAGCAGTCGTAGTGGTACGGTCAGAGTCGTAGTACATGTAGAGGTGGAGTAAGAAAGGATGAGCAGCAGCAGGATGGAGAAGGATTTTGGGGGAAGGTATCGTCTGGACCTCGTTCGTCTTGTTGGAGGCAATCACTTAGCGTGCGAGCGTCTTCTTCTTCGCTGACCCCTGTGTGTGTGTGTGTGTGCGCGCGCGCGCAACCGCACGAGGCAGCCGTCAGCGCACCGCGAGTGGCGGCGCCGGATATGCTAACGATATTAGAGTAACGACTCGGAACGGTCTGTCCGGGCCGAGGAGTGCGTGGAGGAGGCGGACCGCCGACCCTCGCCCATCCCTGAGCCAATAGCCAAGGAAGGGTTGGCCGCGGTCCATTCGGTGATGGAAGCACCCCGCCCGCCCCGCCTGAAATGAACGGCACTGATGTGAGTAGCGAGTGAGTACCCCCCCCCCCTCTCCTCCCCCAACCTCAACTCTGCAAGTGATACCTCACAAAAACTATGTCGTTTGTCGTCTTCTGCTTTATTGATTTTTGAGGATGACCTACACAGAACTCTAGGCACGCATGCGGACGAGCCAGGGCGGCCGAGCGACTTTACGAGGACAAGAAACACATCAGCTCGTACTGTTTTCGGACGCCGTTCGCGCGTTAAATGTCCTGTGAAGTGCGCTCTGCTATGTGCCATCTGTCTCTTGGGCCGCCCGGAAATCCCATGGCCCAGTTCTGCAGGGGCTGTCGTGGTAGGCGCCAAGTTGCTGCAGGGGGTTTCAACAAAAGTGGATTTTACTTTGAAAAATGCTGTTACAGTGCACGTATCATTTGCTACATGTCACTGTCGCCAACTGGCTGCAAAATGTGGGATTTTTTACAATCGATTTTTTTTTTGAAAGCCACACGAGTACGGATACAATTTTTTGGCCATTCTGCTTCCCTACCTGTGATTACCGTGTGCGTGCCCCTCCAGCCATGAGGACTCCGCCATGAGCAGCCGCCGTGGCGCGACGGTCTCATGCCCCCGCGGCGTGGATGGCATGGAGCCAGTTTGTCAGCTAGTCCGAACATTAGTCAGTGCCCGCTGGCAGCTTTTAGTCACTCGCCGGACGTCCTGCGAGAGCGTCGCCCAACTGCAGTGAATGCTTATGGCCCGGCAGAGCCCGGCCATGGGGCTCCCATGAGATTTACGAGCGAGGGGCCCTGGAAACACTATACGCGGGGGGGACCTCTACTTTTCTTCGCGCGAGATAGAGATTTGAAAGTTTGTTTTTCTCTCGTTCAAAAACTTGTGGCTGTAGCTGAACGCCAACACTGGAAAATCAAAGGTTCCCGTACAGAAAAAAGTAGCCTCAGGATGGCTCCGTCGTAGCCATTCTCAACACATCGCGGAGGCTCGCTGTGATCAGTCTCCAGCTTTTGCGTAGCCGAGGCGTAGCCATCGCGAATGGCTCCGCAATAGGTAACTTAATGACGGAAAGAGCCATTTCGCAGCCGCCTTGGAACCAAACAAAGGCCAGCACCTGGACGACGGGGAGCCATTTCAGAGCCATCGGGGGGCCTTACCGGGGACACTTTAGATACGTTTTGGAGCCAGTTTCGGGCCATCCAAAAGACAACC
>NW_026267231.1:727575-734782 GCF_000697945.3 Frankliniella occidentalis
CACTCTCTACACCCCTTGCGGCCACGCTCCACCACCCCGCGCCAAAACTCCCCCAACCCCAACGCTACCCCCTTTACAGAGGACAGCGGCCCCCTTACTCTATGCCAGCCATGAAACTGTATTGTGGTTTATTTTTAATGATTTATTGCAAAGCAGTTTGCTAAGACGCCGTTTTAAAAATCTATCTATCTATCTATCTATCTATCTATCTATCTATCCATCCATCCATCCACTCGTCGCATGTGTGGCCGTGCGACGCTGATTGGAGGTAATGGGAGGTTCCCGACGAGGAAGAGGCAGCAAGGCGCACTGCTGGGCCATTAGGAGGTGAACCCCGTGCGACTGTGCGGCGCCAAGGTGAGGCGGAACACGAGGGGACGCCGTTCTCAAGAGACAAAACTTCGGAACGAAACATTTGTGCGCACAAATGAGCAGTGTATTCTGCATATTTTTGTCTCGGGGTGGCGGGAGACAGGAGAGGGGGAGCGGGTTGTGGTAGTAGCTCCTCTAAAAATGTTATTGCATGACTAAAAGGGGTCACACACACACAAACGCACACACACATACACGTGCTGCGGCGGGAGGTGCACGTTGTTATTCAGCCCTGGACACTTGTTTACTCGCGCGAACGTATTCAGGTGTTCACACACACACACACACACACACCATGTGGAAAGGGATGGGGAGAGGGGGGGTGGGGGAGGGCAGTGTCCACCGCCCTCCACGCTCCGCCACGCCCTGCGCGCCAGCTCGCACACAGACTTACTTCTGCGGCGCCGTGGTGCCGTTTCCGAACCATCGGCTTCCAATTTATGTCGGTAAGTTTGTGAGCGCGCGCCCGAGAGAGAGAGAGGAGAGCGCGGGAGAGGGGGTGCAGGGAGAGGGGGGTGGGAGGCTGGGTATGTCTCTCTCCCTCTCACCGCCCCTCTTATCCAGGGGGTAAGAGAGAGGGAGAAAGGAGGGGGGGGGGCTGTTCCGTCATGTGTGAGCGTGTGTGTGTGTATGTTTTGTCAGTTTCCACTTGAAGGCAAAAAAGAAATAGTGGGAGTTGAGTCCGGAGCGGGGACGGCGGCGGCGGGCGGGACCATGGGACGGATAGAGCGGCGAATTTACGGGAGTTGGTGATCGGATGTGAAGACGGCGGAGATACACATTTATGGAACGTCGCTGGGGGGCGGCGGCGGCAGACAGACATATGTGTCGCGTCCTTTGTCGCGCGTGCTCCCTCGGTGAGCGGAGCAGCCCAGAGACAGAGAGAAAGAGAGAGAGAGAGAGATAAAGAGTGAGAGAGAACGTAATGATAATTTCCCCTTCGGAACACCTTACCCTGATGAGACGTGGATGCGGAGGGTGGCTGAGCGTGGTGGTGGGAGGCTCTGCCCAAGGCTTTGGCCGCTGTGGATGGCGCCGCACCGCGCCTCCTAGATGTACGGCCTGTGGGCAGAAGGGGATGGTGTTGGTTATAAAACATGTTGGCGCTGCGGAAACCCTAGGCCGCGCCGCCGTCCGGCATTATTCTTTAGGCAAGTCCACGATCGATATTAACGTGCGCTCTGCTGTAAAAGGGGAAGGTAATGCTCTCGCTATGAAGTAAGTTACTCCCGCACTGGCAAAACAATGCGAGGATATCCAACCATCAGACGGCATTACCTCAAGGCAGAACAGTTTGTTAGCGTTTTTCAATATATTTTCTTGGTATGGAATAAAATTAAATTCTGAGGGCAATTATCGTAAACTACACAAACGTTCGGAACGTTCTGTTAAAAAATAGCATAGCGCGATTCAACTTTTCAGACTTTTGTCTTGCTGCCCTACAGCTTGTTCCCTCGATCGACGTGTAGTTTTATTTTATGGGTAATAGGGTGATATATTACACTATGTAATTGCTTTGCTCGTATTTTGAGTATTTAAAAAAAAAGTGCACTTTAACGCCCTTGGAAAGGAAGGATAACTCACCTTTGTTTCCCCATAGCGTAGTTTGCGGCTTTTGAAATTTTTTTAATCAATTATTTTTGGTTTGCTGTTTTTAGCAACCGTTAAACATAGTGATCGTAAAATAACATTTTTACAAAGCATGTCATATTGAGTAAATGTGCGAAAAATATTTTTTTTAGCAGCCTGTGCGATTGGCTGACGTCACATGACATAGCGCCACCCCTTGGCCTCCCCTCTCTCCATATTCAACGCGCATGTGCTGCCTTCTTTCCCCTGAGGGCATGATTGGACATAGGTTCATTATTACGGTGTGCGACTAATCATACGTTATGCTCCCCCCACCTTTCCCGACCCCTCTCCCTCCCTTGCCATCTCCCTCTTTCTCTCTCTCCCTATATCTCTACGCTACTCTCTCATGCCCTCTCTTTATTGCTGTTCCCTGTCCAATATACATATATATGTATGTACACACATGTACGTGTTTTGCCACACCACCCCCATCGCAACCCATTTTTTTCACGCCTGTGATGGTCTAACGCTTTAATTTTAATTTCGTGTTTATTGTGGAAATGGAAGGAGCAGCATCTGGCCAAAAGCCGCATACGTATTTGAAAAAGCCTTCCTTTCTGATAAAACGCCGCTCGGTACAGCATTATAAAAATAAACAAATACATGTATTGCAAAGTGTTCATTTGAAATTTACAACTTTTTGCAATTTACACCCAGTGAACAAGTCAGTGGATGCAAAGGCATTATTACGTGGCTAGACCTTCCGTTTTGCAGTCTTTTCTTTTAAAACATTTTATTTTGTCGTGCCTTCACCGTTTTTTTTGTGTACTCTCTGTTCTGCTCGCCTTTCTTCCCTCACAAACAAAAGCATTGTTCCGTGATAAATATTTTGGGCGCGCCCGCGTGATATACCTTGATGGCTTTCGCGGTGTAATTATTGTGATAAACACACCGAATGCATATTATGTTGCGCTTATTCTCTATTTTTCGCCCACTACCCTGCCATGTGCCTCTCTCTCTCTCTCTCTCTCTCTGTCTCTCTGACCTGTACTCATCCTGGTCTCTCGTTTTTGTTGCAGGTGAGTGAACAGAGACGCACACAGACCCCTTTACGGTCCCCGACAACACCGCCCGACATATGGAAGGGTGAGTCCGGCTGCAATGTTCACACGCTGCTTTCATACTCGCGGCAAAAGTTTACTTTATTCCTAGCAGTGCTGCAAAAGACAAAGACGCAGAACACGTATTGCCAGTTGCAACTGTTACCAACAACACAAAGGCATTTTACGTGCAAATCAGTAGTAATCAACGAAATAGCAAATAAGTTGGACGGAAGTGCAATCCTCTTTGTTTTTTTCCTGTTATTGAGCGAGGTATTTAACGTCTTACTCGATGGGAACGAGCGAGCGCTCGGCGCTGTCAGGTTTCGCAGGGTGTGGTGGGGCGTAGTGGGGCGGGGCGAGGCGGCGCGGGGTGGGACAGCGGGCGGTCAGCCGTCCTTTGAAGTGACCCGGCGTGCCGCGGCGGGAGTCGAACACGCGAAGCCGCCCTGCGATGCCTGCGCGCGGAATCGCCCTGAGTCATCTTACTCGCCGAGCCGCGGCTGATTTTGTTTTGTTTGCGTCGGCAGTCAGTAAAGTCTGCTAGAGAAGGAAGCACAGTCGCACGGGCAGCGTCCGTTGAACCGTGAAAACGAGTAGTTGGCTGTGTGCCTCCAATTGTTATTGTGATGATTGTAAACAATGCGATATTGTTTCGAGATTCATAAATGGTGAACGTTATAATACATATGAAAATATTCTCACGATGCGAGTGGCGCGGATTGCTCTCTTGCCGTTCCTCCGGACTGTTGTTGTGCTTTTCGATAAGTAGAAGTCACAAGAAACACAATGTAAAACAATTTTTAAACCTTTGCTTTACATACGTGAGCCTATGGAATGCCGACGCATCAACGCAAACAAAACAACACAAAACCAGCCGTATATGGTTTGTCATATACCCTGCAAACCCAACATTGTACTTCGTAGACAGACACAAGGAAATGTTGACCTGCAAGGACAAACATTCAAGTGTGTGCTTCCGTCCAAATCATCGACCCATATTTTTATAAACCGTTGTTTTTAAATTGCAAATACTTTTCCCCAGCCAAATGAACGCAATAAAAACACCTCTCGTGCATAAACCCATCCCTTTCTCGCCTCCCCTGCCTATCTAAATTATCCCCTCTAGGGGGCGAAAAGGTAGCGGTAGTGAAGGCAGGGAGGAAGGGGAGTGCTGAAATGTTTATTGGGGGCCCTAGAACCCGAGAGGCCGCGCGGTGGAGCCTCTTGCCGCCTCCAGCGGCCATACGCGTCTTAGCCAAACGACCTTCTGAATTAATGTCAAAAAATTAGTTACGCTTACTATCCGTGTATATTTGCTACGTGACAGGTGGGGACAGGCGGAGGGGGGGGGGGATCTAGCAGAGGGTTACAATAGAAAAAGAAAGAGAGAGATAGTGAAGAAGTGGGGAAGGAGGAGCCCACAAATGTCGCCACCTGACATTTACAGTGCAGTATCGCATATGTATGAGCAAGCCCGCAGTGTTGCAAATTTTTGTCGCGAAATTAGTCGCAGTATGCGGCACGCGATCGATCTCTTTTTATGGAACACCGTGTTTATTTAAGAGAGGAGAAAATAAAAAAAAAATAATGCTAACGTTTCGAATGATAAATACTCGGCGATAAGCAACCTGAGTGCGTGTTTCTGTTTGCAGTGTGAAGTTGGCCGTTGTTCACATATCGCATCGCAGGGCAGAGGAGGTGGGGGCTGAGAGAGAACCCCCTCTTGTCCCCCACCCCTTCCCCTCTTCCCTTCGTGGCCGGACCTGTGTGCATGCAATGTCTTAGTTTATACAGTACACGGGCATTGCGAGGCACAATGAAGTTGTACCGAGCTCCTCACCCCCCTCCCCCTTTCCACCCTCTCCCCTTACCTCTGCAATCCCTCTCCTTCTTTCCCTTGTGCCCCCCTTCCCCCAATCCACCTCTCTCTCTCGGCACCCTTACACCAGGCAGCCCTGCCGCCGCTCGCCGGCCCTCTTCGTGTACTACATTGGCTCGGCCGTGCAAACCATGAATCTTTCGCTATTTCTCCTGAAAGTTGCTCGCGCCGCGCCATGCCCTTGTAGCCGTGCCGACTTTCCTTTGAACAAAAGGAATACTTATTCATTGCATATTTGTGGGTGCACGCGCGTGCGCCCTAGGCAAATAAAGCGAGGCGCGCGCACGTGGAATAGAAAAACGTTTTGGTGTACACTGCGAAATGGTGCGAACCACTATACGAAACAAAATTACTTCAGTGTAAAAATGGATGGGCTATCGTTTGTCAGTTAACGATATCGCTTAAAAATCAGAAATAATTCCGTAAATTTACGATGATAATTTTTACAGTGGTAGTTGGGGCGGTAAAGGAGATTGGCCCTATCACGTAACCTTGTTCCGCCAATCCCGCCTAAAGGGGAAGGGGCGGGGGTGGGGGGGGGGGGGGGTCTGCGAATCCGATGCGACAATCTCTGTCTGCCGTGGAGTTTGTTTGGTTTCTGTGTTTACCCGACCCGGCTGCTGCTGTTCTCGTCTCGACAAATTGGATGAAGCTATTTGTCAAATCCCCTCCCCTCTTCCTGCCACTGGCGCCTCCAAGGAAAGAAACTATTCTACTTTCCTGCGGCAAGGCAAACAGGGCGGCCCCTATCTCTCAACTCGGCTGCCAGTCGGAAGAACTGAAACCGAAAGATAAAATTGGCGAGACGGCTGATCACCCGGAGATATTGAGAAGCGCCCCGCCCCTCTCCCCTCCATTCCCCTCTGTTTCTCTTGGTCTCTTGCTTCTTCCTCGCTCCTCTCCTTCCAGGGAATTCCCTTACTTTTGGGGAATCTTCCTACAGACGAAAAGGGCATGTTTTCATTCGATGTTTTGATTAAATTTGATCAATCTGTATAGCTATATTGATCGGACAATGATTATGTACGCAGTATCGCTACGTGCTATTTGATCCATACAACATAGGTTTCTGCAGGCCATAGGGAGGGCAAGCCTGAGTTTTGAGTGAATCGAAATAATACCAATGCAGGAACATTTCAAAACTGTTTAAAAGTAAATGTTGGGTTATTGGCTAAAATAATGCAATCAAGGATTTTTTGTTGTTGGTTTAATGGGATTCTAAACTAACAACAATTTTCCTGTGTGTCTACCAAAGATACAATTTTCTGTTAGTGTGATGTGTTATTCCTGTAAGGACTGTCGATCATGTGTCCATGGTCCCAGATATCTGTGAAAGACCCCACCCGTGGCCGCCTCTTGTTTTCCTTCCAGCCCCCTAACTCTCCTACCCTTTTCACCGTGTTTTTGCATATTTTTTTGCATCCTCACCTTACATTTCCCTAACTTGTGTGTTTGTAACCATGAAACGTGTATTGTATTGTGGGTTGGAGATGTGGCATGTACCGGATTGCAAAATAAAAAAACATTAAAAATAGGGTGGAGGGTGACGGGGAGGGGGGGGGGCGGAGAGTAAGTGTAAAATTTTTCACCGACATTGGCAGAGGATTGGTGTAAGGCAAAGAAGGGTGAAATCTGTACGTGCAAATTTTAGGCTACGGGGTTTCTCGCCACATCGACCAACCCTATTTACGGAAAGTGTTGTATCGTTAGCGTCCGTCGGTGCTCTCCCCTTATAGTTTTCTTCTGTTCCCTTTCTTCCCTTTTCTCTGCCCATCGAACTACGTAGCCTTATTTGCAAATGGAGCTCCAATCAGCTGAGTGGGTACATTACCGAAACCACTCGTCCGTCACGAACCTAACATCTTTCCGGAATCGGCTGGGAATGTGAGAGGGTGTGAAAAGGACAGAGGGGGAGTGTGAAAGAGAGAGCGAGCGAGAAGCCCCCTTATAAATCCAGTTCACCACTTCTGCCACTTTTCACTTTGACAGTTAATAATTTTCAAAATTAAATGCCCGAAATGGAGTATCGACAAACACAATTTAAAATAGGGAAGACATTACCAAACTAAATTTGTCCATGTATGTTAGAAGTTGTTTTTTGTTTTGTATTTTTGCAAGTAGTCTAGCCCGTCTAGAAAGAGTGGGGTGCGGGGCGATTTCGCGCAGAGCGCATTGCATTGAGCGAGCATCCCCTACAAAGAAAGAGAAAGGCCCTATCTGGCCGGGGGGCGTGGCGGGGCGTGGCAGGGCGCGGCGTGGCGGGGCCCGGGGGCGGGTTGTA
>NW_026267231.1:740392-748881 GCF_000697945.3 Frankliniella occidentalis
GGGGGGGGGCTGATGCCCCAAGACGAATGGCTTCTACAACACAATCCTCCGCCGCTGCGAGCAATGGCCTTTTGCATGCGTAGCTCAACCCCCGCCTTGCCATCCCCCATTTCTTTTCGGCGTCTGAGCGTCTCCCGTTATCTACCCTTCCCTCTCTCTCACTCTCTCTTTTCCATTTTCCCGTCTTTTCGCTCCTCGCACTTCACAGACCATCAGAGCACCATCTGCTTTCGTGTTCAATGGACAGAACGACTGTGGTATTTGGGTCAACAAGCAAAGCAAAGGACCTATACTCAACCTGCTGGAAAAGAGAAATATTGCCATTCAAATGGCGTCGTCTTAACCAAAAATAGACATTATTAGTTGTTTTGCGACTTGCGTCTGCTCGAGACAAAGCGCTACAAGGACTCATCAATAATTATACGCATGTGATGCCAATGTAAAATTTGCTACGTCATTACTGATTGTTTGCTTTTCTGTTGTGATTGCAGGTGAGTTCTGGGAAGCGAGGGAGGTGCGGAGTCTTACACGTAATTACCCAACGGTAAGCCCGCACTGCATAATTACTTGTTCGACCGTTTCGATGTTCAACAGTACTGTGTGTAAAACCAACCTTATTTATTTCTCGTTGTTGTTAAGTGAAAACTTAAGGATTCGATCAAATTTGTATTTTTGTTTGGTTGTATTGCTTAACTTTTGACAATTTAGTATACTCGATTGTTAATGGTTACAATCTCGTTATAAAGTAGATCACCTGTGCCAAAGGTGGGGCATGAGTGGAAAGGTCTCTTTACACGAAGAGAAAGAGCCGCGAAAATAGGGGGTGAAGATGAGAGGTAGCTGGGAAGGGGGAGAGAGATATAGGAGGGTGGAGGTGGGGGGGTGACTGCCACCGCAGTGGATGGAGGATAGGGGCCTGCTAGGAAGATGAATTGCTTCAGTAAAGTTCAGTCACGCACGCCCTGATTTTTTAGGAACTAACGTAAGACACACACCCCGTATCTCCAAGCGCTCTCCTCAAAAGCGATCGGGAAATGTGGTGGTTTTTCATGTTCACGCAATGTAGGGTTTTAGTCGTTTGCGTGCAATGGTTATCAGTTCGACGCACGGTATATTTTTGGAAAGTGACAGGCCGATGGGGAAAAAAAAAAGAGGAGGAAGTAACCTTGCGATAGATTTAAAGCATGTGCCCTGAGCAACGGCGTGCGGCCTGCAGTAAACATGCCTTCGCGTGTCGAGGGGTGTGCGTGGGGGCACGGGGTGGGAGTGAGAGGGGGTAGGGGTTTGTCGGGGTTTGTTCGCGCGAGCACGCGGGAAAGTGGTTTTATAATAGGAAGGGGGCGAGAGGCGGTAGCAGCAACAGCATGCCGAGGAAGATAAGCCCTTAATTGAACATAAGATGCAATTCCAGAGCGGAGCGGGCCTGTTGTGGGGCGGGGGTGGTCCAGTTGTACAGAGTACGGGCTAGGGGTGGCGAGGCGATGGACCTCACCACTCCATTCTACACGAATAATAATAATAATAATAATAATAATAATAATAGCAACATTAGCAGACACGGACGGACCTTGCTGCTGCCCGGCCTGATAACCCTCTGACGTGACGACAGCGGCAGAGCGGGGCTTCGTTCTCGTCAGTAAAGCGTGTGTACCACAAGTCCTAATGATGGTGACGAACCTCAAGGAAAGACTACCGAACAAAAAGAAGGGAAGGGAGAAAGAGGGGGATGAGACGAAAATAAAACCAGAGAAAATAAAAAGCAAGGCACTCCTGCAGGAGTCAGCCTTGTGGCATCCCCGTCGTCCCCAGCTGTCCTCCATCCTGTTCCGGTTGCGAGCGCTCCTCCTGAGACCAGCTTGCGTCTGCCTGTCGCGCTGTCACTCGGGTTGGCCAGCAGTGATTGAGCCTATATTAAAAAGTCATTCAGTGTTGCAAAGACTGTAACAAAGATGTGAGTGGGTCGGACCCATCTGTTAGGTCAGTAGCAAAGGTGTTTTTTCGGATGCCTGTCGCCAGGTGTCACTGCCGTCATAAAGTTCATACGTCGCATGCGTTTATATGCATGCATACATGTATGTGGTTGGGCGCCTCGCCTCGCCCCGCCCCGGCCCCCGCTCTTGCCCGCTGCACCTTCGTAATTATGCAAAGCCGTTTTCATTGGGCCACGCCTCGTACCACACGCAGCGGGGCCCGCCGCCGCCGCCGAGGACGAGGAGGTGGAGGAGGAGAAAAATTTGCAACTTACTTTGACTCAGGGGCGGTCTGCTTGAGCTTGTGGGAAAATTAATACATGACACAGATTACCGACGCGCGCCCACACACGCGCGCCCGGTCTCTCTCTCTCTCTCTCTCTCTCTCTCTCTCTCTCTCTCTCTCTCTCTCTCTCTCTCTCTCTCCATCCCTCTTTCTCTCACACACTCATCACGACAGTGATGCGCACATTTATACGCACTTGCATTAAGCACTTTATTAGCTTGCGCTTGCACATATAATTCAGAACACTTTTCTTTGTCTCATTTGTGTCATTCCTTTCAGGGCTAACTTTTAAAAAGTGTATTTCCTAGCGAGGGACAACTTTGCTTGGTTTGTGTCAGACTTTCAATTTTTCAGTAATGATTAGGCAGTGGTTTTGGCAGTCCTCGCTGTGTTCCGGGCGTGGCGCGGGGCACGGACGAATAAATTGGCATATGTGGAATGGACCGGACCACACGGGGGCACGTCTACCTGCACTTGAACAATGCAGGCAGCGCTGCGAGCGAAAACCCCGGAGAGAAGTGAGAGGTGAAGAGAAGGGAGGGGGAGAAGGGGGGGGGGGTACAAAATGAAGTGGTTATGGAGTGACCGTCGTCGGGTAATGACAGAGGACTCACGGGGCAAGACAATTTACATCCTTGTGGCGGCGATCGTGTGATGGAGCTTCATACATTACAGGGAGGCAACTCTTCCGGCTCTCTTCCTATCTCTCTCTCCCTCTCTTTCACCCTTTATCCCATTCTCTCCCGCCTCTATTTTTTTCTTTTTCTTTATTTAATCCTTCAACTCTTGTGCACAACTACCAAGTTGAACACTTGGTGCACAACTAGCAGTGAAACATTTTAAGATGTTCAAGTGTTGCACACTGATTTACTCATAATGAACACCCCACCCCTTTCCCCTCCGTCTCTCTATCTCGCCTACTCTGTAAGGTCACAAGCCTTGCACAGACTAATGATTACTTTGCCGAATTATCGGGCGAAAAACTAAGTTTCCTTGTATTTGTTTTAATATTTGAATAATTATGCACGTGCAGTGATGAAGGCGCTGCGTTTACCTCTGCCTACAGAACGTAATCATAGGGGGCCGAGCATTCCGTTCGGCTGTGGTGGGGTTACACAACTCTGGAGGGGAAAATGATCCAAGGAACTACACTACACTATAACGGAACGGATCGAAGGTCTGCGACCTCTATTTTACTCGCACAAATGTCACAAATTAAATGTAGGAATAAGACCCACTTAGTAAAATTGTGTTCTATTGTTCGCATCAGTTAAGAGGCGTAAAGGCTAACGTCGCCTTCTTCTCGGCAGCATTTTGCGGTCGAGTTGCGAGGAGATCGAGTTTGGCCGCAGCCTGTGATCAGCTGGTGGCAAACCGATCATTTTAGGAAGCGCATTCCGCCGCAAGGCCAAGCGAACGGGCGGATGGACAGGCAGGCACATGTAAAGCGGTGTGCCCGGGCGGAGGTAAGACGACTGACAGACTGACTAGCAATTAGTGCGACCGACGCCCGATAAGGACTACTACTTAGGCCCTCGCTAAACTCATTGTGGGCCGCCTAGCGCCGGTGGAATAAAATGAAAATAAAGGACTTTCTCCTACTATCAGCTCCTTGAGGTCACGACTTTTATGATTATTTTTACACGCCACGGCCTATAATAGCCTTGGATTCCCTTCGCCCCGTGCCCAGTCTATGACCGTCGGACGGCGACCGGTTGAAGGGGAGGGGAAGGGGGTGAGGGGAGGGATCAACTGGTTGGCTGCGGCCAGGCATGGCGGAGGGGGAGGGGTGGGGGAGGCAGGTCGAAGGAACCGGGTCCCGAACAACCGGGCGCGCGCGTCCCGACCGCCATTATAGGACGACCCGGGGCCTCGGTCTGTCTCCGTCGCACTCGCATCTGGGCCGGGGTGCGCGTCCGGAGCGAGAGAGACGGAGCGACACGACACTTCGGACACGGCGGTGCGCTAAGAGTACAAAGTCGTCCAGCGATGGAATCTGACGCTACGCTAATCGCCTCGAAATTAAAATCGCATAACAGCCTAGTTAGGTCCCTAACCGTCAATAAAGTAAGCCCGGACTTTTTTTTATGCGCAACTTTTATTATCTCTTTGCGTCCATAAATTTATTCTTTTATTTTTTTATAATTTTTATCGGACGTGATTTTCTCTCTCCGCACCGACGATACGTCGATGGTGAAAAGTTTGGGGCCCCGAAAGGCGCGCCGAGGGAAAGGGAGGGGCGGGAGGCGCTTCTAGTGGCCCCTTCATGGCCCTAAAGGCGCCGGGGCAGGGGACCTCAACGACGCCCGGCGCCGCGACGCTTGACGACTATAAAAGGACACCCTGCGGCTAGACGGAGCGGGGAAGGGCTCGACAAGACATGCGTCGCAAAGAAAACATAATGACGTGTATACACTGTCACTTACTGACCCTCCCGTAATGAGCGAGTGCAACACACTGTATAACTCTACTTACAGGTTGTTCACTTGAGTCGTTTAGAAAGAATTCATTACGAAACATTATAAAATCATAGCTAAAGAAAATGACAATTTAGGCGTGCATCTTTTTGAGGGGAGTTAGTTATTGTATTAAGAAATCGTCAGCTTAAGCAGAAATTGTTTACATCCCCCAGGTTTTTGACTGGACATGCGAGCGGATATTCACTCACAGAGGCAGTCCGTCCTGCAGCGAGGCGCGTGTGTTAACAGCCTCCCGATTGGAATTCATTAACCTACGTAATTTCTCATTTGCATGGGACGTTACTCGGGCGTGTAACTTGCACGTTGGCGTTGATGTTTTAATTTAGGAAAGCTCTCCTCGCGCTTTTTCGCCAAAGACTGTGTGCAGGAAATTATACACACTGCGCGGCAGTCATGAGGCAGTTAAGGTCGGCAATTAAAATAAGAAAAAATGCAAAAAATGAAAATAAAAAATACATGAAGCTTGCGCCTCCGCCGCTACAACCACTGCAAGAAATAATATGACGGAGGTTTTCTTTTTCGATTTTCATTTTTAATTATGATTATAATTTTAACCCTTGCTGACTTTTAATGTGGACAGTGAGCGCATTTATGACATGCCGGGAGGCGAGTGAAGATTTACGGGGTACCGAGCGACGTGCAAAAATGTTGCTGTAAATCACAGTCTTGTTAGAAAAAGTGTGTACGTTATAAGGCTTGAACTATCGCGCGCAGATTTTGTCCATGATACGTCGCCATCGGCCACCCTGCCTCTTGAAAACGAGTGGGTTGGTTTTATTCGAAAAGGGTAAACAAGGCAGGTGCCTATTCAGGCGAAGGGCCCAGCGGCGGTCCGGCGTTGCCGCGGCGAGCGGCTCTGGCCGGGGCGATCCATCGGCCCCTGTTGCCGCATCGGCCAAGATAGAGCTTTATCCCCCCTGCTTCTTAAAAAGTCGCCGCCCTCCTTCGGGATCTTGCCTCTCAGGTTAAATGGGTTTCACCGGGTTTCGCTGTATGCTGAATGGACATGGGGCGACCTTTTCACAGAAACCCGCTTTGCATTGTATACCGCTCATGTGATCTCTGACATGGCAGAATGTTGTTAGACACTTGTAAAAATTTTCCGACCCGTGGAAAGTCCTCTCTTTCTCTCGCCCGCCCTCTCGTTTCTCATCGGAACGAGGACAAAACTCTTCGGAACGCCAACGACCGACCGGACCGCAGACCTAGGCCGGTCGAGCGTCCAACTTTACAACACATTCTGCCGTCCGAGCCGTCCTGGCGACGCACCGATAACACTCACCTGCTGCTGCGACCAGCTGGGCTCCTCAAGATGCAGTATCGGGTCAGTTGCCGCGCCATGCCTCGCACCGCTTCTTCCGAAGAGATGCAGGGAATCCACTTTTTGCATGGCAGAGAAAAGCTTCAAATCCAGAAAGCAACTCGAAGTACTTGATGATAATGACCACAATAAAAATCCAAAATATCGGAAAAAGGGTCAAAACATTTCTTGACGCACGAGTTTTGACGGTTGCGATGATAAGGAATCACTTGCACGGAGTAAGGTCGGTGACCCCTTCCGGTTTCGGTGGCGCCCGCACAACCCTTTGATGGCTGCGGTGGCGGTACGCGGTGCACGCGGCCTTGTCGCAGGTCGGGTTCGCCCTGGTCGCGCGCGCGGTGCTGCTCCCCTACGAGCTGGCCGGCCGGGCCGGCTGCGTGTCGCCACCTTGTAGTGGATGTACTCGCCAAGGAGGCGACCGTCAGACTGAAGACGATCCTCGCCGGACTGACTGGGAGGAAGTGAACCGAAAACGGTAACTGTGACTGTGTGTGTCTGTGAGTGTATGTACGTGTGTGTGTGTGTGCCATCACAATACCCTAATGACGGACTGTCCGTACTACAAAAACCCCTCGCCGAAACAATATGACCCAACCGGGCATAATAACAGTCTCCGGTCCTTCCTAGCAGATGGAAAAGGACGAACGGACGGGGGGTGGAACCGACAAAAAAAAAAAAGTGCCGTTGACTTCCTTTATGCTCGTCTCCGCGACTTTTGACTTTCACTCTGAAAATAACAGAGCGTGTCGCCAAATCGCTGCTGGGTCTAGTTGACCGCTGCGCGTCCTTTTTACAAAAGCTGCGGGCCTTTTTATTTAAAAAGATGCTGCTGGCGCGCGACTTTCTCTCCGTCTTTTGTTGCGACGGGCCACCCTCTCTGTTTGGGGTCCCGTTAGACTTGCGCAATAATGGGAGCAGAGCGGTTCGGCACGGAGAGACTGAGAGAGAAGGAGAAAGAGAGAGAGAGAGAGAGAGAGAGAGAGAGAGAGAGAGAGAGTACGCTGATTTTCCCTCTCACTCGCAATGGAGGAGATGCAGCACTGATCGGTCAGCATTCGCTTTATTCCCTATCAGGCCCCCCTATGAAAACTTAGAAAAACAGTACCTACATCAAAAACAATTAAGTCGCAGGTCGCACGAATACCGATTTACTTGGGTCTCCTTGTGATGAGAAACTCGGAGCACCTCATGCTCACGTAGTTAGTTGATAAATTTCGCGGAAAATAAGTTTCCTCTCCTGAAGTAAGCACCGCGTATAGGCAGCTGGTCCTGGGGGAGGCTGTTTAGTGATCGGGCCACCTCATTCAGCGTGGCGCAACCCTCTAAACCCCCTACCACAGGCGGCCGCAGCCCCCACCGCCCCCACCGCCCCCTCTCGCCGGCCCCCTGCCGCCCCCTTTGCCTACCCCCCACTGCTGGATCGGCCTACACCGCGCGGCACGGAGGCCCTCCATTTTCACGTAATACCATAAAATATTGAATGCGGTTCAGGGTGCCGCGCTCGGGCCGGCGGCGCCGCCGAGAAGAAATTCATTCCGGATCCTATAATAGCATTGTCAAGTGCGCGCTAGGTGAGATATGCGCCTCCCCCACCACAGCGCCGCCGCGCGCCGCCGTCGCGACGCCGCCCCATGCCCCTCCCCCGCGTCCGCGCCGCGCGTCCGCAGCCACCTTTAAATCACACGTGAAATAAAAAGACACGCGCGAGTGTGAAGTTATACGGCGCCATTCTCCCTCCTCCTCCTCTTCCTACTCCTTCTCCTTCCTCTTCGCATGTATAATAAAGCCCTTTCTGCATATTCAGTGTTTTGGTGTTTAGGGGGATTTGCTCTGGGCCGGGCTACATACCGAGAGCGCGTCCAAGACGGGCCTCTCCGTGGCGGTGTTGTCCGAGCTCCCCCCCTCCCCTCCTTTTCCTCCTCCCTCTCCCACTCCTTCAGCAGCACCAGTAACGGCGACAACGATACGGTCCACAACATCCTCCTCCTTTCCTCAAGTAGTGATACATGACTGTCGGTAATGCATTCAATCTGTGTATTATCGCGCCTATGGTATAAGGATGTAGGTGTGGGAGGTGCGAAGACACACATGTAAAGTTTACATGGAAAAATATTCGATAATTTCCTTTAACATGACACGTTGTATTTCCCTGTACTAATATTTTTCGTTTGAAATAACGATGGCCATCAAGCCTGTCACAAATGAAAGACTACACGAGATCCACGAAACAGTTCTGCCCTTCCCACCTCCCCCTCACCGCCCCTTGCAGAGTCCACTTTTCCGAGGAGGGGCGCGTACGCTCGCGCTCCGCTTTCCACCGCTTTTGCGGCTCCCGGGGCTCGCCCGAGTGGAACGGATTACGCAGATGGGAAAATAAAGGCTTTTCTCGCGACCATCAGCTCATGCAACGGAGAGCAGCAGTACCCCCCCCC
>NW_026267231.1:749046-755430 GCF_000697945.3 Frankliniella occidentalis
GGGGGGGGGGCTCGAGCGCTGGCAAAGGAGGGAAGATTGCTATTCGGCGGGGCAGGCGAGCCCAGCAGGCCCCGGCGGCCGCTGCCGATCCGCCCGGTTAATCGTACGGCGCACTAAACGGTACTGCTGCCCCTGATGGGATGAGAAGGATGAAAAACTCGGCCGCTTACGCCGGGCAAAATGTATGGCGCAGCGTCGGTGCGCGGGAACGTTCAAACGGCTTGCGGCGCGGCGAGCGGCTCGTTTTTCGTTACCCCGCGTCCGCAATTTCACACCTAATTACGTTTCCGGCTGCCGCCGTGAGTGGTGGAGATCGGCCCCTGTCACTACACAGACAAAAATAAAACGCGCATCTCGCGGAGTCTGTGGTATTTTTGTTGTATTTTTACCGGGGTAGAGCTATCTTTTTTTGCAGCATCGTTTGGCGGGATTCTGGCTGCCGCTCAGGTTCGCCTTTGCTCTCTCTCTCGCTCTTTGTCTCACATGCACACACTCCCGGCATCGCTTGCAAGTGGGACAGAGACGGAAAATCGGTCGGTTTTTGCTTTGGCGTGAGCGAGGACGCCATTAGCGCGAGTTATCGAAGCGCATGCGCGTTGCGATGCAGCGCGGCAAATGTGATTTTAGTGGCGCCATTACTTAGAAATTAGCAGCGTTACCAGGTAATGATGTTAGTTTTCCAATTAGAGCTCTGATTATGACCGGCGCACCGTGGTGCAAGGGCCCTCCTGACCCGCCTGATATTCCCTGCCCCCACCTCCTCTCCTGCCCTCTCGCTCGAACCAACTCAAAATTGAATGAATTTGTAAGAAAACCAGATTGATATGCGATAATTATTATCACAATGACGCGTTTCTTGACATGCCGTAATTAAGAATCGGCCCGGCTCGTCAATACGGATTGTGTGATGCGGTTTTCTGTCACTGCCCACGACTTTGTCTCAGCTTATTTATGTAATTTAGTTGAAATTCAGGACCTCCGCCAGCAGAGTGTGATGTGCCCGGCGGTCATATTGTTTTCCGATGAGCACTGAAATCGCGACCGCCGTTCATGGCGGTGTATTGCGTGCATCACATACAAAATAACACTTTCGCGACGAAATTACAAAAAACTCTCGGCCGACGCAGCCGGAGCGAACTAACCAAACATGGCGTCCGCCGCGTCCTCGAGGCCAGGCTCGCCCAGAAAAAAACAAACCTCAGTCTTTAGCCTCCTGCGTCCGGCCGCGCTCTGCGCACAGCTCTGGCCGTCCCTGCAGTCATCCTGCACCTCGTCCTTACGTCCAGTGTGCCCTTTTCGACCTGCGCACCGGGAAATCCTGCAAAATACCTCCCAAAGTGTGGGAGGTTATGACGCCCATGGCTCGGCGCAGCCCGACTTGGCGGGCGGCAAGCATCAGACCAAGATGGCGGTCGAAAGGGGTCTACCCCGGCCGCGCGCAGGGACTGGGTGGCTGGCCGGGCGCGCCGCGCCGTGCCGAGTCGAGCCGAGTGGAGCTCAGCCGAGGTCGGCGGTCGGGTGCGCTCCGAGCTCGGAGTGGAGGCGAGCCGAGTCGGGCCGAGCGGAGCCGAGCGAGCAGCGAGGAGCGGTCGATGGGCCGGCCGGGAGTGGAGGAGCGCTCTAGCCAGGTGGAGGGGGAAGCTGGGGGCGGGCGGCTGCCGCTGCGCCATGGTGCGGCCGGCCAGCTGAGAGTATTGTCTCTGAATCATTTTGAACGGCCGCGTAGTGAGTATTTTTCAGCTCCGTCGTCACTGCACGTCACGCGTTTCCATTGATCCTCATGGTAGAAAGGCGACTTACCGCTTTCTAGGGCTGCAAGATAAAACCGTATCGTGAACCATGAACCTGATCGGGTCAATTACTAAACTACTGAAACATGTGTTGGAAATATGCCTCAAGCTCCTGAATGGATTGGGAAAAATATTATATGCATCAAAAAAGTCCTCCGTCCTCCGTCTTCTGCGAAACGGAGCCGAGCAGTCGGACAAATTAATTAAGGGACGTCACAAAATAATTGACGAGAAAGCGTCCGACGGCTGTCTCTCCTGAATGCGAGCAATGCGTGGTCTCTCTCTCTCTCTCTCTCTCTCTCTCTCTCTCTCTCTCTCTCTCTCTCTCTTGCTCCTTGAGGAATTTCACGTCGCCGATGTGTGTTGATATTACGTACCGCCCCAGGCTGAGACGCATTCATTCCAAAGAGCAGACATGTGCGTACCGAATCGCGTCATGTCATGCATAACCAACACACACGTCCCACAAATGAAGACGATAACTCACACATAAAACATGCTTCCCGCGTTGTCCGCAGTATTCATCATATTTTTATTTTTATTCTTTCAACATTTTCTTGCAGATGTTTCGATGCGAATGCGGTGGTAGTGTGCATTTTTGTTTCACATCTTTATTTTCGTATGTTTTTATTTGTGTTTCGTGCTAAAGTTCACTTCGAACTCGTTGAATGCATAGGGATGCACACAGGCGGCCGGACCGGGACGGACGGACGGACGCACAGACAACCAGCCAGTCGGACGGATGGACGGTTGGACGGGCGCAGTGTATTATTGATGTACCGGCCCAAAAAAGGGCCGAGCCCGAACAGCTTGTTAGTTAGGCCGCCGACAGCAAGGATTCCAGCCGCAAACACGTTTTTTAAAAAATATTAAAATTAAAACGGCTGAAGGACGTCCGCTGTAAAGGAGGAGGGAGGTGGGCGGGTGGCTGTCGTTGGTGGGAGCGGCAGCGGCCGCGTGGGGCCGGTAGCATCCGTCGGCGGCATCTTCTTGAATGACTGTGGAAAAGAATTTCCTCCTCTTGTCGGTGGTTTTGTCTTACGCGGGGATCGTGGTGGAGGGGCTGGTGGAGACAACAGCTGGCCGGCTCTTTATACGGCTAAAATGGAGTGAACAAGAAAAAATATACCTCAGGGAAAGTTCATAGTTTAGGAAAGGGGGCAATAATAATCATAATCATAATTATCATAATCACAATCATAATCATAGAAATAAAAATAATAAAAACAATAATAAAAATTTTCAAACAAACAACACCTACGCAGTATAATAATCATTATCATGACGTGGAGGGCTTCCCCTTACCTTTACTGCTGATATAGGGGCGGCGTGTGATACGGCCTATATACACCGCCACGGGCTGAGCGCGGCGGCGGGGTGGGGCGGGGGCGGGCGCATGTGCCAGGAGGTTTATCAACCCCGGCCGCCCAGCCCGCTCGCCGGGGGGGCGCGCTCCCGCTGCTGCCGCCGAGCCCTGCAGGGGTGGCGGTGGGGCTGTGCCCGTGCTTTATCGCTGTTTCCCCACCGCCAGCATTTGTCTCAGGTGCTACTGCTACATGACGCTGCTGCCGCCGCTGCTGCTGCTGCTGCTAATATTGCTCATCCCCCTGAGCGTCGGTGCTGCTGCTGCTGCTGCACAGATTGCGGCAAAGTGTGACGTAATTGCCTGAGCAATCGCTACGATACTTGTGCACTATTTGTCGCCCCGTTGGTTTTACGAGCTTATCGTCGTCTTACTTTTGCCCCACCCAGCTGCGACACACACCAATGTGTCTTTAAATATCTCACACATGTACGAGTATGGGTAAATCTAGATAAACTGTTCCTAGTTTCATGCACCTTCGTAAAAAGCTGATGTTACCTTCAAATAAGAGAAAAATCTTATTTCATTATTAATACAATAACTAATGCCTTGAATCAAGATTGAATTTAAACATTGTGGCAGCATGCACTTGACACAAGAAACAATTGCGATGAGAACGTTCTCTGTAATGATACAGTCTGTGTGAGGACTTAGGTCTCTTCGTCTGTAGACGTATACGTGTGTGCGTGTGCAAATGGTCACATCTACAAATGTGCGACACCCATACAACTCTGAGTTTCGTGTGTACGTGCGTTTGAATCGGTCGAATTGGGTCGCGCAAGCGGCGGCGTTGCCAAGTCATCCTGACGGAGCTCCTCAACATCACCTGCCTGGCGGGATGGTCGGCCATTGAGCGGGCAGGGAGGGTGTGCCTGCGCGGCCAGGTAAGGGAGGGAGGGATGTGTGTGTGTGTGTGTGTGTGTGTGTCGCCAAGAGGAGGTTGAGGAGGTGTTGACTTGCTGCTATATTCCTCCTTGGCGAAGCAGGCCGTGCCCGCGGCCGTCAGTCGTCGCCGGGCTGCTGCTGGCGCGTCGCGGTGCGGGGTGGAGACGGGGTCGCGCACGACGCGTGCGGCAGAACCTTGCGGTAGTTGAGGCTGAAGGAAAGAGAGCGGGATAAAGCAGCGAAGTGCTCCTCGTCGCTTGTATGGACTTTGGCGTCATGGCGGTTCTGTTGCTGGACTGCTGCTGTTTGTTAGTTCTGTACGTGTGCCCTTCTCATTGAGGTGCGTGTTGGTGTGTGTGTGTGTTTGGCGGAAAGGGAGGGGGGGGGGTGATGTGTCGTCGAGTCGTTTGTGGGGGGGATAGGGGAAGGGATTCGGGAGAGAATGAGGTGTGGGAAGGGCCTTCACGCCCTGCCAGTGTTCAGACGACGCTTAGACGCCCTCCTCCTGTCTCCCTCTCTCTCTTTCTCCCTATCCCGCCTATACGGTCCTCTTGCGGCTGTTGTCACCACCGTCAGCTGTTCGGCCGTGTCAGAGAGGGACGCCTTCGACACATTCTGGGGCGTCGGCGTCGGCGCGGGAAGAAAACAGAAAGGTAGAGAGACAACGATGCGAGGAGTTGGGGAGAGAGGTGGGAGTGGGGAAGCGGCAGAGGGGGGAGGCAGGAGTCGTGCAGAGCCGCCCGCGCGCGCGCCCGCTCCTATAAATTGTCAACGGAATGAGCAGGGCGGCGAGAGCCGAAGAAGTATTTATTTTAAAATACCCGCCGCGCTGCGTCGTGCTGTTGCTGCGCGTGCAGGGAGAAGGAGAGCCGTGGCGTGATGAGCGATGTCGATAGGAGGGCCGCGCCGTCCCTCACCCCCGCCCCGCCACGCCTCGTTTGGCGTGCTCGCGATCGTGATCACCGCGCGTGATGGCTTCATAGTCTCTCACACGCGGGCGTGGCGCGGCGTAGCGCGCCGGGGCCATACCTGTTGGCGCAAATTGATTTTCACTCGCGAGTGATATGGCACTAAGATCTGCCCGCATTATACAGAAAAGTCACAAAACTTCCCAAATATCTTTCCGAGCACATTTTACTCGAGATATCTTCCCGACGCGGCTATTTAGCAGCAATACTTAACAGTGATTTTGTTGTTTTGTTGACGAATCTTCACGTTACGCTTTGCTGTGCTCTACTCGTGCTCGGCCCCACTTCATGTGCTGATGCCCTGTTTTTGTCTGTTGCAGGTGAGATCGCAGCCCATATCATCACACTTACCGTGGGTCGGATGGGGTTTCAGCTGCAGCGGTGAGCCTGCTACTCTGCGAATAAGTCTTGTCCCTCGAGTTTCGGACCTCCGTTTGAATCTCAGACACTCATATTTGAGTTTTTTGTTCTTTTAGGGGAGCAGTTTGCTCGGTGAGTTTCGATTAAGCTTTCGTCGCGTTGATAAAAAGAAATTGAGTGGCTTCAGGGCAGGCATGAGGGTGCGACGGTACCATGTACCACCCCGGCCGGATACCCGGGGCGACGTTAGCGCTTTTGGGAAGAAGCCATATCGGGCGATATCCATGCCTCTTCCGGTCGGGCGCGCCTGCCCCGCCACGCCCCGCCACGCCCCGCCTGATGAAGATATCGGAATACGATCGTATCGACCTGACGCCTTGACGGCGGCGCGGCGCCACCGGTCCGCGCGCCCCGTGCAACGCCGCTGCGCCGCCAAATTTATCGGTCGGTGTAGCGAAATCATATTCTTTGGCGAGCGGGGAGGGGGGGGGGGGTCGAGGACTTATTCCTTATGCCAGCTGGCAGATGCGGTCGATTCTCCCGCCCAATCTGCTCTACCCCCACCCAAATTCAGTTTTATGTGGTTTACTTTTTTCAGTGTCTTTTCCCAATTTTAAATTATTTGTATCTCAGGAGTAGCCGTTTTTTTCTTTACGGGGTGATCTTATATTTGCTGCCGCTGCGGCAGCGGCGCCGCGCGGCGCTGAGAAGAGCGATGACTTTCCTCGACGACGAGCCGTTTGCCGTCGGGAGATGGATGTCGTCTCGTGACACAACCCGGGCGACCTGCTGAACAAACAGTTTGACCGAAAGCGATTCATCAGAGCCGCTTAATTTGACCCCCCACCCCCTCCGATCCCCACCCCCTCACCTCCCGCACGTCCTCCCCTCGGCCGGGCAGAGACAACCACCGCGCCGCGGGGACAGCGCGGCTCCATTCGTTATTCACTTGTTTCATTTCGCGCCCGGGTGAACCGTATCCGTCTCACTGAGCAGTATGGCCGCCCGCCACGCGCGC
>NW_026267231.1:755570-760403 GCF_000697945.3 Frankliniella occidentalis
GGATTCCAGGCCAGGACCACTCGCGGGGTGGGGCCGGTGGTGCCGCCGGTTGCACGTTGTGACAGGGAGGGGTTGAGGCGGGCGTGACGGCCGTCGTAACTTTCCCATCGCCGCTCTGCTGTTACACCAGGTTCCTGATGGTGTTGCTCGACGTGGCACGCACCGAGTGTTGTACCTGTACACTTTGATCCACGTATGACTTGCAGCGGCACTGCGCAAAAAATAAAACTTAAAGTCCTGTTGGAATGTTGCAAATGCTAGTTTTACTCCTGACCGGTGTAGCTGCGCGAGTATTTTTTGAAGCAAAATGCGCGGGCTACTTTGCGAATCCCCTCATTCTAAAAACCGCAAGTCGCAGTTTTGTGCAGAATTCCTTGCGTATGTGTGTCTGTGCCCCGAACGAAACACTTGAGGGCACATATGTAGTGCGCTTTAGGGGCCGACTGAAAATACGGCGGGGACCGGGGAGCCATCTGAGCCACCGCCCGAAGCCAAGGCGACACCCACGACGTCTGCAGGAGCCGCCGCCGCTGCAGCCGGAAGAGGACCACGGGCCCCCGCCGCTGCCGCAGCCGCCGCAGCTGCCGCCGCTTACGCAAACAGATAAATCGGGCTTCGCAGCTGCTGCAGCCGATCCAGCCGATTCGCGGGCCGATCCGTGCCGCGCTTTATCACGAGCATCGCGGCGCTGCGAAGGGTGTACTGAACGGGGACAGGCGACTGCTGGAGGGGTTTGTTCTAGCGAGGGAGAAAAATCACCCGTTTGCTCCATTTTTTACGGTCTTGCAGAAGGAGTAGTTTTAACGCTCTACCACCATTCGCAGCAACTTTTGTGCACCCTATTTTAAAAAAAAACTACTTGTGGAAAGAGTACCGAAGATAGAGAGGGGGGGGGGGGCGTGTGGGCGCTAGGGGAGGGCTGGTTGAACGAGGAAGAGAAGGGGTGGCTTGGCCGCGACCCGCCGCTCTAATCCCATGGGCTTAGTGAGATAGCGTGGTGTTCATGCCAGCGGGACGAGCAGGGGCACCGCGGCCCCGTCGCCATGATGTGGGCGGGGGGGCTTGGCACGCCAGGGCCAGGGCTCGACGCTGACGGAGGGGTCGGAGGTCACCGTCGCGGTTTAATTGGTCACCGGGGTCCATTTCGGTCGGATCGACTTATCGTGACTAGTATGGACACGTTGCAACGTTTCGCCTCAGGACGTTTTTGCAGGTCCTTCGTTGTCTCGCGTAACAGATGCCCGTATCGCGCCCGTTTTTTTATGCGGAGCAGCAGTGAGTGAGTGTGAGGCAGCCCTCGCGGTTGCTTCCTTGGCGCGGCGGCTGATGGGCCGCCTTCCGTACCGCGCGACGACGCGGGGTCGGCTGCGGTGTCGAGGGGGGCGGTGGCCCGGGGGCGGCTCGGCGGGGGCAGAGCGGGGGTGGACCGCGGCAGCCACAATGCAACATCCGCCCCTGCGAGAGCCGCAACCCGCACGGCCCTAAATCAGACCGGGAACCGCTAAATACAACAAAGGGTGTGTGTGTGTGTGTGTGTGTGTGTGTGTGTGTGTGTGTTCACCCGCAGGGCTGAAATGCGGGAGGCTGTGTGTGTGCGCACGGCTCTTGGCAGGCCAGAGAGCCACCACCGCGCTGTACTGTTGGTGTGTGCTCTCCTAGGCAAGCCAAGGGTCGGATTGTGTATATTACACTGCATTAGCGAATGCAACGACATGTTTAGAAGCGGCGAGACTTCCCGCACTTCTCCCTCTCTCTCTCTCTCCCTCCCTCTCTCTCTCCCTCCCTCTCTCTCTCCCTCCCTCTCTCTCTCCCTTTCCCTGACTCTCGGCTGCAGTGGCGTAGCCTGTGTGAAGAGGATAAAGCGATAGGTGTCTCCGTCCCTCTTGTATTTCAAGGAATGGTGGCGATGCGCGACTTACCAAAGAAATATGAAGAACAACCGAACACTTTAAAAGCAATATGTTAAAAATTAAAAGCCAAGGGGCCGGAGGAACCCCGGAATATTTCATCATAAATATAAAAGTAACTTCTTGGCTATCACCAACACTGGGAGGGATCCGAACACAGGTTTTGTACGTTGTGGGAAGGTTTTGCAGTGACTTCTGCACCCGATTTGACCGTGCGCTCACAGCCTCGCAGGTATCTTACCTGCTCAAGTAAGGGGCGGCCGGACGATTGAAGGTCCAGGACCATTACGAGTCAGCTGCGTTGCCGGATTGTGCCTCTCGTACACGCACATACACGCTGACAGTTGTCCTCGAAGTAAGATTTATTTTGAACGTTTTTAACGCGGTACTTGTTCTTTTTGGTTAGAACGATCAGTGCTTTACCTACTGAACTGCGTTTACGCTGTGTACAAACTTTTTAAATGAAAAAGTTCTTATTTAGGATCAAAATTGTATTTTTCGCTCAGTCGTTGGTGCTCTGTTAAAAACGCATATATTTGCATTGTTGAAATCGTGCCCATTTTTGCACTTCCGACCGTCGTTCATCAGAGAAACAAAAATGTAAAAGGTGGACACGACGCTTCTTATCCTTCTCACGGAGTAGGCACCACCACACAAGCCCACGGCGTATACCCTACCCAGTCCTCATTAGGGGGACAATGCAAGGGGCTCCCCGCTACGCCCCGCCACTCCCCGCGACGCCCCGCTGCGCCCCTCCTCGCCCCGCCTGTGCCTGACCAAGTTCGCTGCGGCTGCATGTCGGCGGTTCGCGATTGGTCACCGATACTGCAGCCCCCACCGTGCACCGTGCCGTGCACCGTGCCGTGCGCACGGGAGCGACTCTGCTTCCTTTCTCGAACATGCGGCTTGTCGCCCGATCGAGGCGAAGCAGCAGCAGCAGCGTGGTGCTGGAGCCGGTGGAGCCGCCGTCAGGTCAATGGCTCTGATGAAAGCAAACGTTTGAGAGCTGCTCACACAAAGGTATGGTGGGCTCGAACGTAGTGGGGCCGATGCTCGCTGGGTAACTGTTTAACTGGTAAACAACATGGTTTAACAGTTACTGCTGGAGTGTAAGAAAATTTCTTGACCAGTTACCAAAGCCTGGAAACGAAGTTCGCATGCTTGTCGCTCTTGTTTGTTGCGGGTTGTGGATGGGTGAAAACTGGCCCAATGGATCAAAGCACCGTATCATCGCTTCAACTCGCGAGAGACAAAAGGCTTGTGCCATTCCGCCATCATCTCTGATTGGCCGCTCTGGCGGAATTGTTCTCAATTCCTCTGGGGCCTCCGAGGGGGTGGTTGGCGGTTGGCGGGGTGGTTGCCCAGGCCAGGCCGCCGGCCGTGGCTGCCCAGGCCCCCCTAAGGGTAGGAGCGTCCCCGCGAGGACGCTTTCGGAACGCTTGCCACACTCGGGCGATAAATCTTGCTTTTGCCGGACAGTCGGGCTGGCACCCCGGGCTGGAGCTGGACAGGAGTAATTCGCTCCAGCCATGGCTCGAGGCCCGAGCCCCGGGCGATAAACCCGGCCTTTGCATTTACAATAAGGAGCAGTTTCACCCCAAAATGTGAAAATTCCTTTGTGAATATTCACTTTTTGGGGTTCTCCGACATACCTGACAACCGCTGTCCCGCGCATCCAGTTTCCCGCTGGCTGCTTCTCGTTTTTTCCCGAATCGCGTTTCACTTCCGTGGCTGCCTGGCATGTCATGTACCCGGCCCACGTATGAATATATCGCCCCCTCCCTCCTCCTTCTTTCATTCTCCCGAACGCCACCAACCCGGGGACGGGGGCAAAATTTTGCAGTAATTGGAAAACTTTGTCGAAAAGCCGCCGCGTCTTCCGCCCAGCAGAGAGCCCCCCTTTTGCTGAAAATTCAAACGCAGCGCCCGCGTTTTGCAAAATGTGTTCCGTCCTTGTTCCGCTGTGGGGTCCGCGGTGGGTGCGACAGAGACAGAACCATACATGTGCGCACCTTGGCGCATTCCAATTAAGGCGGTCATTCCTCATCCATATGGAATGGTGGGCCGGCCCTACCCTTTGTCCACCCACCTCCCTCTCTCTCCCTTTTGCTCACTCCCTCTCCCCTTTGCTGTCTCTCTCTCCCTCTCCAGCTCGCTCACTCGCTCCCGTACCCTGGAGCCCGCACTCCCCCAGTGACCAACAGGAAGACCGGGACCGGAACCAAATGAAGATCCATATGTTTCCGCTAAGTCCACCACCACCACCACCGCGGTGTCCACGTGCCGGGGACGACTTATTAATGTTATTGGTCGATCTTAAATCCCTCCCCATGGCGGGCCCGGGGGGGATTTGCAATCCATCGGGATGATGAGGTGAGGGGTGTGCGATAGTGGTGCGCGATGGGAAATCGAAATCGAATTGGGGCGGGGCGGCCGGCGGCCGGCGTGAGCAATGGGGTTGCGGCCATGTCACGTGATATGGCCGGGGGAATTTCTCATATCTCGTCTGCCGGCCGCCACTCTCAAGTTCTGGCGGCTTCCTATCGCTTCGCTCGCGTAATTGGACCGAGGTATCGTTTTCCATGCGGCAAGTTCCACACGTCAAACAATCGACAATCGAGTGCGTGTGTGTGTGTGTGGACATTGTTGTGATTGTTATGGTCTTATTGCCGGGACGACCCGTTCAAACTGCGCGCGCGCGAGCTTCCCACGACGGGGGCTCCTGTGTAGTACGGCCTATTTCCTGTTGCCTTCAACAGTACGTGTGGAGTTGTTCCCTAGTTTTCCAAACGCTCGCGCGGAAGAAGAAGGAGGAATTTCTCATCTTTCCGCCTTTCAGCAGACGCTCCTCGAGTTGATCTCCACACGGCGGCAGACTTTCTTATTTCGGAGACACGTGCTGCTGTACCGCCCCTCTGCTCCCCCC
>NW_026267231.1:760468-763726 GCF_000697945.3 Frankliniella occidentalis
CCGCCACCTCCTCTCGCCCCTTCTCCTCCTCGGTGTCTTATTGGATTTTAGGAAGAGGAATGTCTGGGACGTGAGCGGCCTGATAGATGGACAAAGTACACAAAAGAAGTCCCCGGGAAGGGATCGGGTTGAAGCAGGGGAGGAAGCTGCTGCGGGGCGTGGAGCAAGGGAGTGAGGACCCCAGCTGAACCGTCCACCCTCCCCCCCCACCACGCGCGCGGACATCTTGGGCAGCCCTGCCGTGAGCCCTAGAAGGACAAGTCGGGCAGGTTACACCTCGTTTTACTGGACGGAAATAGTTCTGTTCTGATATAATTATTGAAGTGTCTTAAGACCAGAAAGTCATATAACGCGAACTTGAACATGTATGTACATGACATGACCTCAGTCAAGTAAGGGCTTTCAAGACGTCTACATGGTTGTTGAAACACCGTTTCTATGCGTGCTTGTATCCGACTCGCAGATGAGTTCACATCCCTACCTGCTGCGGACCCTCCCCCCGCCCAGTGTAATCTCCCGCCAACCCCAACCCTCCTCGCGCGATGTACATCCGGCCGGACGCGTGCTCTCTCTCTCTCTCTCTCTCTCTCTCTCTCTCTCTTTCTCCCCCTCCCTCTCCCTCTCCCTCTCCCCATCTCTCTCTCTGTTTGGACTGGGGGCAACGGAGAGCGAGAGAGACAGAATGGGAGCCAATTAGTCAGGCGCCACCCCGCAGGGCCTTTATAAAACATGGGGTTATCATTGCTGGGCCCAGCGGCCTGTTCACAGGTGAAGTTTCGATTGCTTCCGATGGTGGGGGAAAGGGGAAGAGTAAGAGAGTCAGAGAGGGAAAGAGAAGGGAGGAGGGGGTGGAAACAGGGAGTGAAAGGAGGTTACAATGGGGCTGAAACTAAGTGAGTAATCAATACAGCCCCCTCCCCCTTGCCCTCACGCCGAGGCCGCGCATGACCTGAGCTATGGCCAGCTGTGGAGATGAAGGGAAAAAGAGAAAAACAATTTCATAATCTTCATATTTACGTGTTAGATAAATGGTTTCGTAGAAAATACAAACTCTTTGCAACTTCCCTACGAAATTTTTACACACTTTTTGTTTAAAAAAATTTAAACAATTTTTTATTTGGATACGTGGACAGTGGTCAGCAGCTGAGGAGACTCTCTTCTCCCCATGTATCTGACCGGCGTCTGTCTGTTATTGTCTCTCTCTGCCTCCCTCTTCCTCTGCGCCGTCTCTCTCCGTCTCTCTGTCTCGCCCCCTCTCTCTGCCTTTTTGTCCAGACGGACACTCGCGTCAATGTAATTGGCTGACCGCGTGTGTGACCAAAACAGGAGCAAACAACGTGTGCGTGCGTGTGTGTGTGTGTGTGTGAGTGAGTGCGTGTGTGGAAGTGTGTGAGTGTTCGTGTGTGTGTGTGTGTGTGTGCTGCTCGGCCATTGAGAGTCGCGAGGCCAGCTCATCATACTACTCCCCCTCCCCCGTTCAGCAGCGACAGCAACTTTTTCAGGCGTATCTTCTGTATTGGTCTTTTGGATCAGTTGAGCCCGCCAGTCCTTATAAGGCCTTTTAGCAGAACAGGCCAGTGGTGTTCTCGTCGGAGAGAGAGACAGAGAGAGCGAGAGCGAAATAAATTGGCCAGACTTAGTAAGTATCCGTACCAGGCTTCACCATCGTACTACAGCACATGCATGCAGTACTCTGCAGTCCTACAAAACTACCCTTGTAATAGTGTGCGGTACTACCGGGTGTGGTTAGGAGTGTCACACACACTGACACTCATGTCAGTTCATGTTCATTGTGACTCCCTTCACTGAAAGCCCCGCGTCGCCTAAATGTCTTTGGAAGGCCAGATCCAAAATGGCAGCGTCTGACATTCTCGGCTGGTCAGCGCTCAGGTCACCAGGGCACCGCCGCGGCGCTGCGTGTCCTTCATGTTTGTTGTTCATGCGAACAAGAACACGATTTAGAAGGAAGTCCAGCATAGAAAGGCGAAGGTGGTACCCTGGGTTTGTTATAGACTGCATTAGACTGCAGAGCGCGCTGGTGATGTTAGACGAAAAGGGGTAGTAGACAGAGCTGGTAGTAAGAGGGAGAGAGAAGGGGTTGGATAGGGAGGGGAGTGCGGGGGGCTGGCGTTGGCCAACCAATATAAATCCAACGCGGGGTAGGGGTGGGTTGCGGTCACCCCCACCCCCTCCCCCTCCTGCTTTAAGCCCCAGGGTGACGAACACGCTGCCCTAACTCACAGAGGCCCCGCCCGCGCCCCTTCCCCTCCCCTTTCCCCCGCCGGGGCCTCGGGGCACCCCGATATACCGGCCGTGGAGAGTTAGTTATGAGCCCTGTTCCAGTTGAACAGTCTGAGGCCCGTTTGAACAGAGGGGTGGTTGTAGGAACGTGCTTGAACGTTTCGGTGTGGCACCATAGGACATTCAAAAAAGAGCTTCCTAATGCCAAAGTGATATTTCCTGTGGTCTGCCTCTACAATTTTAAAGGATTTTGCACTGGTAAATTTATATGTTATCGTGTGTGTGAGTGTAGGTGCACAGTGAATGGAGGCATGCAGTCGTTCCGTTTTGGGCACAGGCCCACCGCGCCCTGTTCGTTACGCCCCTTTTGGCACCAACAGAGCTGTCCCACCCCGCCTGTCCCAACACCTCGGAACACCACCGCGCTCTGCCCCACCACGCCACGCCCCGCCACGCCACACCGCGCACCCATTCAACATGGCGGAACTGCGGATTAAAGTATGGCCGGTGGGGAGATTTATCTGGTTTGGTGGCCGCGCTACTACGTCCCGCTAGCGCTATCTCGCTTCCCCACCTTTGCTCATCCTCTCTCTCTCTCTCTCTCTCTCTTATCACGGTTGGGCATGTGCTCTCATTGTTCATTTTCCTCTCTCTCCCTTGCTCTTCCTCCCTCTCTCTCTAACACACACACAGTGTTTGTTCCTACCGTATTGTTGACAACAATGCCGTGCGTTTTATTGTCGTGCACAATAAGGTCCTGGATTAATGCGATGGACGCTCATCACCTCGCAACGACTGCGTCACCTGCTGCTGCTGGTGCTGGGTAAATGAACCCGATCACCATCACGACCGTCATCATCATCAAGAGATGATAATCCGGTGCAGCGATGATGTGATCGCCACTAGGAAATGGTGGTGGCGGTGGACGTCGTATTGCCTCTCTCTCTCTCTCACCCGCCCACTCCCCCCGCGCGGCCTCACTGGGGGATGAAAAACTTCCGGACTGTATTATCCCTG
>NW_026267231.1:763831-765816 GCF_000697945.3 Frankliniella occidentalis
CCACCCCCCTCCTTTCCCCGCAACCCTATGCCATGGACCGATCGAAATATAAATTACGCTCCTATTGGTGACGGGGGTCCAATAGGAAGCTGATTACCCTACATTCTTCCGAAACGGAACCAGGCCCTGCGTGATGACGTATATACGCGTTGTGACGGGCCGCCCCGCCACGCCGCGCCCCACCACACCTCGCCACACCCCGCCACGCCCCGCCACGCCCCGCCACGCCCCGCCACACTCAAAGTCATTTTGGGGTGTGGCGGGAGTAGAGCAACGCGTTGTCCCCTCTGATTTATTTCGAATTATCTCCTGTTGACACTGCCACCGCCACCACCTTGTTTCCGGTCAACTCCCGAGTTTTTGAAAAGGGCAGCTAATTGGATGCGGCATGTATTTATCTCATATACTGGCTTGTCCGTCGCGACGCCCGTTCATCGGCGACATTGTCTCAAATGTCAGACATCACCTAAAGGACTTATCTTTGAATTTGTAACTGGGATAATTTTCATGAAATAGTCGGTTTCGATTCCGATGATCAAGACTTGACTGTCGTAAAATTGCAACATTTATAAAATGGGCAGTCGACTTGCAGATTGTCGTACAGCATATGCCTCAACGTTTCGAGTGATGTGCAACAGAATGTCGCACGACCGTTGTTGAGCTGGCAGTGGGGCTGCACTAGTGTCTGTCAGGTGCACTGCGGGCGGCCAGCCCCGCAGGGGCAGACAGACAAAAAGACCCGGCTGGCAGGCTCGGTGGCGGTTCCTTTCCCAACCACTACAACCATTGGCTGGCGTGCGGGTCCGCCCGCAGTGCAGGGTCCCGCGCGCAGTGCCATGGGGCTGTGCCCGGGCTGTGCAGTGGCGGGGCCCCCCGGCCCTGGCCGCCGTCCAGAGCCCCCGACATGACTCATGGCCGACTGCGACAACGTTCTTCGCAGTCGCATCCCCTAGCAGTAAATCGCCCACTAGATTCACCCAGCTGCTCTTCCGAGCGCGAGCGCACCCCCACTGAAAACTCGAATTACTTTTAGAACTGCCTCAGAATCGCTACTCCTCGTGTTCGATATTGCAAACGGCTTATCTTGTGTCACCTTCCCGCTCTTTTACACTTGGAATCTTCCTCGAACACGCGGTAATGCGCGCGTTTTTATCTGACTCAGTTGTATTTTTTTTTCGATGCAGGGGGGGTGCGTGGGTGTGTGGGTGTTTATCTGCTGCCGTGCTGTACCATTCACAGGTGCCATTGTATTGGCGTCCCCGATACTGCCTGGGCCCGGTCATGAATCACCTGCCGCTGGACCCCTCTCTCACCCCCAGCATCCCCACTCTCTGCCCCTCACCCCCCCACCCCCCTTTTGCACGCGATCAAGCAGTCCTGACGATACATATCATTCCTTCATTATAAATCCGCCATTATTCGCTAGGGACGCCCCTAGGTGACAGCACTGCGTATTGGGAGACACCACTACTCCCCCATCGTTTTAATGCGACCTCTCTCTCTTTCTCGATTTATTTCCCCGTCTTCTTTTGCCCCTTTTTTTCCTGCTTTGCACCCCGCGGCTGCGTTCGGATAGCATTTTCGCGTGGTGGGTTGGCCTGCTCAGGCTCCGCCGCCCCGCGCGAGGACGCAGCCCCGCGGTCTGTTATCTGTAGCATCTCGCGGCTGCGTCGCGCCTGCAGCAGGCCCAGGCGCGACCCTTCCCGCCGCCATTTTGGATCCCCATCGTAATCAACTCGCGCAGCATGATGAATGGCGAGGGCCTCTGGCGAGCCGCCCCCGACCGCAACCACCACCACCACCACCACCACCACCACCACCGCCGCCGCCGCCGCCACCACCACCAGCGGCCGCGCTACTACGTCCCGCTAGCGCTATCTCGCTTCCCCCCCTTTGCTCATCCTCTCTCTCTCTCTCTCTCTCTCTTATCACGGTTGGGCATGTGCTCTCATTGTTCATTTTCCTCTCTCTCCCTTGCTCTTCCT
>NW_026267231.1:765866-771296 GCF_000697945.3 Frankliniella occidentalis
CACCACCACCACCATCACCACCACCATCACCACCACCACCACCACCACCACCAGCGCTACCACCACTGTCACCGCCACCCACCTGGAGAGCCGTAGCATTCCTTATGGTACACCTTTCAACATTCGGGAAGGGTGCGTATGATAGAAAGGGGGCCGGGGGGAGGGAGGATAGGAAGCTGTGTCGTGCAAATCGTCGCAGCAGTGCGTGCTCTCGGATGCAAATGGACATGAGAATTTTCGCGGAACTCACTATACTCAGACTCAGACTTATCCGAATGCGATACAAACACAACCACATGAACGTAAAGGCGTGTGGTTTAGATGGTACAAATGATGTGGGACCCATTTACTATTGCTGCAGTAAAGATTGGGGAAAAAAGGAAGTTTGGAACTGTTTTTAAAAAACCTTGTTTTTTGGCAGCGTGGAGGGAAAGATGGAAAAGAGGACGATAGAAGATATGCCCTTGTCTGGCGGAAGGAAGAGCGGAGGGGCGCGAACATGTCGCGAAAAGAGAGAGAGGGAGAGTGAGAGAGCGCGTCGCCAATATAACCCTCCCACCGACAGCCTTCCGGGATGAGCGAGGCATAAAATGAAAAAAAAAATGACTCCATCATACACACCACACATGTGGAGAGAGAGAGAGAGAGAGAGAGAGAAAGCGAACGAGAGGGAAGCGGCCAAAGGGGGTGCGATTTTAATGGCGATCGAGAGGGTGGTTAACTTCTTTTCTGCCGATTGCAAAGACATCTCTCTCATCCCCGCGGATCCCGCCCCAGTAAAAAAAATATATACATTGCAATTTTCGAAATGAATGCCACGTGTTTATGTGTGCATGTATACGTGTGGGTGTGCGTTCGTGTCTCGCTTCATTGAGATGGACCGCACCCTAAAGGGGCTTGCCTGGAAGGGTAGAAAGGTCCGGGAGCCTAAGGCCCTCGGCCTCGTTTCTCATTCAGTCGAGGCCTTGTAGTACGCGCTACAATGCGTCAGGATGCTCCACCGGGCCGCCACGCCCCGCCACGCCCCGCTAGAACAAGGCAACCGCCCTTCTCTAAGTTGAGCGCAAGTTTGGCCAGCTCCCTCTCTCTCTCTCGCCATGCCTCTCCCTTCGTGCGTTAATGAAGAGAACCACAGGCGCTGTGCCCTCCGCACCCCCTCGCCCCTCAGGCATGTATGTATGTGTGTACGTTGTGTACATCTTGTGCAACATCCCTAGCAGATGAATGCCGGGCAGGTCATGTTGCTGTTCTTGATGAAGCTGTACAGTATAAGCCCGAGCTCGTCGTGTGCTCGTGCGGTAAAAGATCCGTACATAGCCTGGTAGGTTTGCGTTTGGGTGTATGTGCGCATGCAGACCAACCCTGATCCTACAGCTTTGTAAGGTCACAAGAGGTGCATTCAATTTATCGAAGAAGAAATTTGAACAATATAATGTTGAGCTATATCGAATAATTTCGCCGGAAATAACTTTATGATCCTTTTCGATATTTTAATAAAATGTTTACTTCCGCTCATCCATTCCTCGTTTTTGACGAGTTTTCGACCCCGCCCCACATATCTCGCGCGGGCGCGGGGGGCTCGGTTGACGTATCTGCGGACGCACGCCAGCATGTGCGAACAAGCCGCTCGCACTCCCACGGGCTGCGCGCATATGATGATGAAGGGGCCACTTGATATCATCTGGGTGTAATCGTCGGGGGCGATGAAAGCGCAAGAGCGTCGTGGTCAAGACGCTGCCGCCGCCGTCGGCCGCCAGAGTGCGTGTGCGCGCCCCGCCGACTCGCTCCTTCTCGCTGGCGGGCCGCGGGGCCGAGCCCTGCCGGAGTGAGCCGTAACACGCCTCTTGTGCATACAGGCCTCTCGTTCTTATTGTGCGCATGCATATGCATCGCCACGGCAAGGCACACCCCCGCGCCCCGAACCCCACGCCCTGCACCCCGCGCCCCGGTCGGTGCCTCGCGCCCCGCGCCCCGCACCCCACCACATGGAAATGAGCGACTTTTCTATCAGATTACAAGACGTGCATGTTTTATTCAAGTTTTCGCATCCCGCGCGTCCTCTCGGCCGATATCGAAAAGTGATTTTTCAGGTTCAAAAGTAAAGGAGCAGTGCCGCCGCGTCGCCGTGTTCAAGATCGTTGGGCCTTCTTGTGTTTTTTTTTGTTTGTGTTTTTGTTCAGATAACTCTTACTCCGTGTTCAGTAGTAAAGCCTCACTGTTTGAACGGGTCGTGTGTCCCCCGCGGCCCCCGCCGCAACCGCACCCGCGGCCGCACGTACAGCCCGCCCCTGACTCACGCCTCCGCCGGCCGGGCCGGCTTGCTTTTTGCAAGTTAGTTTAGGCCTGCAGGCTCCCGACGCCATTCGTCTCCCTGCCACCGCCACCGCTGCCGCCGCTGGGAGTTCCCCCCAAATCCCACCAACACCACCCCTTCGCGCCAACACCCCTACACCTACAGCAGCGGCCCAAACGCACCCCTACACCCCCCTGGTCCCCCATCCTCCTCCTCTATCTCTCTCCTTCCCACTGCAGCAGACATTATTTCGCAATATCGGTCGGATTTGAAAGCCGCACCATGTTATCTTCTGCAGATAGAAGATCTGCTTCAAAAACGGCGTCTTCAAACTTTTTGTGCTGTTTTCTTTTCCCTTGCAGCGTATATTTCTCTGTGGAATGTGTACCATAATCGTCGCTCCTTGTCGAACCATCTCTAACGTTTCCTCCCGTTCTCTGTCTGCCTGCAGGTAATTATCGGAGCGGGAAATCCTTATCGGCCGCGCGTCCTTACGCAGTGAGTATAGGCAAAAGACGCTAAAGATAACGGCGACGCACACGATTCGCAATTAACATTGTCCCCCTGCAAAAAGGGGCTTCGGTGGCCGGCGGCGGCAGGACGGGGCGCGGCGTGGTGGTGCGGGTTCGCGGCGGATAGGGCCGCGGCTGAGGCCCCCGCAGCCCCTTGAGGCCCCGAACAACCCCAGCAGAGCGCATTAGGGGCTCTTTAAGACCCCCGGCCGGGGGCGTGGTGGCGGGTGCGCCCCCGCCGCCCCGCGGCAGGCCGGCCGGACCCTCAAGACGTCGTTAGCGGGGAGGTCCAAACTGATAGCCGCCGCCTCAGCCTTAATGCCTGTTTCATCCATGCCGTGTCAGGCGATGGAGGATGCGCGGCTGAGCTGGCGCCCGCGCTAAGTCAAGTGGCGATCCCTTCCGCCCCGCTCGGGCCATCAAGATGGCGACCGCGAGGGAGTAGGGCCGCGGCGGCCGCGGCGTTAGGCCCTTACAGAAGCCCGCCCCGCTCGCCTTGCCACGACGGTGATTGGAAAGTCTCTGAGAACACAGAATCTCGATTTCCTCCATTTTTCAAATCAACAAGGCCGTGAGGAGGTATCACGCACCGACACGCGAGTACGTAGCAGGGAGGCGTCGGGGAAGAATTGGAAAAGCGAACGAACCCGACTAAATCCCGGTAATAAATAATGTTCGTATGCCTTTAGGTGGCCTGACCGAGGCAGGGCCGCGTCTTCCTCTCTCTCTCCCTCTCCCTCTCTCTCTCCCTCTCTCTCCCTCTCTCTTTCCCTCTCTTTCCCTCTCGGCTCTCGCTCGCTCTCCCGGCGGTAGGGTGTCTCGTTTTGTTCTCTTCTCACGCACGGCACAACGGAGTGCGTACGATACGAGCACAGATTGGGAGATATGAGACGAGCAACAAGAAGAGATATTATAACAGGAGCGGCCGGATAAGTTATTGCCGGGGCCAAGTTGAGCAATTCCAGCCACCGCCAGGCCTACGGCAGGCCACCGCCACCTCGGGGTGCTTCCCCCAATCACAAAGCGACGCTTCTGCGCCCTCCAAAGCGCCCACGTGCTGGTCATTTTACAAATCGGAACTTTCTTGGGTTAACTGCCCCCGGGGTTTTTCGTTTTGACACTTTTGTTACTACCCCTTTTCTCCCCGAAAAAAAGTGAAGCAAACTTTGGATCGTTTTTTTGCATGGGTCGGCATCGTAAATCAAACGAAACTGGTAAGATTTCATCCTTGCTATTATTTATTTACCAAGACAGAAAAGAGAATTTAGTTCAAATAAACAAATTCCTGCTGCTTTGTCTGCGAGTATACTCTTGTCAGGTAGATGCGTAATCTATCCCGCGAGGGGGCCGTGAATCAACCGGCGAGGCGCGCGAGAGGGGACCGGTGGGGGGACGGAGGGGGCTGAACTGACACATACCGAAGCTGTGTCGCCCTCTTGTACCGAGAATAAAAAGAAGGGGTCCTTGAGCGGGACACGCGCGGCCCGGGACAGGCCCGGTCCAGCACGGGTATTTTCGATATTGTTTCCCCTCTCTCTCTCTCTCTCTCTCTCTCTCTCTCTCTCTCTCTCTCTCTCTCTCTCTCTCTCTACCTCACTCTCTGGCCCGGGAGCTACCAAACGTGACCTACCGAAAGGAGATAGGAAGAAGATGAAGAAGGAAAACTCGCAAAGCCAGTGTCACAGCAGGCTAAGAATGCTACAACCATCGATGATGCACCTTACCCTTACACACCGACTTACTTGCATTTTTCATGTATTCCTTTTTTGGAGATGCACCTTCTCTTTTATTTTCACTTGCTTCATCCTCAAGTATTTCGTTTCACGAGTTTTCTTTGCTTTTTAAAATTGGCATTGCATCTTCTTCTCACTTTTTTCTCGGATCCTTCTTTCTCTTTCCCCTCCTTTTCCCAGGGCTCTACGGCGGCCAATGAGCTCTGTGTTATAAATCAAATCGTGAACACACCTCTCTACTCGTCGGGCACTTCCCCCTCTCCCCCTTCTGCCCTCCCTCCCTCTTCTCCCGCTTCCAACACCTCGCGCCCGACCGCACAGCCCGCCGCGCACATCTTTTCTTCTTCTTTTTCTTTTGCGTGAAATATTATTTCTGAAATCCGGAATAAAGCCTCAGCGCTGCTGACCCTCGTTTATATCTGTCCCGAGGGGGGCAGGAGCGGGGGGAGGTTGGGATGCCGTGGGTGCTGCCAGGATTGGGGGAAGAGAGGGGGTGGATGACTGTGGGAAGGCGGAGAGGGGGATCTGCACACGGAATACCTGATCAGGTGTCGTGCGTGTCGTGTGTAGTACGAGCAGGTGGGCCTCATGATGGCGACGGTGATCGATATTTTAATATCGCTCTAAGCGCCGGTCTGTCGCCCGCCATTACCTCTCGGGTCCCGTGAAGGGGGCGTGCCTTGCGGCGTGCCCATGCTGCCCCCTATGGCCCCTAATGGACAGGGACACAGTGCAGCGCTGGCCGCCATGAGGCAGCAGGGGCCGGAAGTTTATGCCCCATTTGAATTTTCCCGCCGCGCGCGCCGCCGCCGTCCGCTCTTTTCTCGGAAATCAGTCGCGGAGGTATGTCGTCGTGTCGGGATGATAACGATTTTAATTTTAATAAAATGTT
>NW_026267231.1:777926-778928 GCF_000697945.3 Frankliniella occidentalis
CGCTACTCCTTCTCGCAAGAAACCCCTTTGATGCCCGCTCGCGGTCGTGGTGAATGTACTGTTCCCTTTTGCCGCCCCTTTTTTCACCCCCTCTCCCTTTTCTGTCCCAAGTCTAAGTCATCGAAAAGCGTTTACATTTTCTGACCTCTCTTCTTTTTGTCTCCACTTCGCCCGGTTTTTTGGCCGCGGCGTGACACGCGGGCTGCCTACCCTCCCGGCGGAGCGCCGTGACGGTTTGTGATATATCTGGGGGCGGCGGGATTATTGAAGCTCCCCTTGCTCTTCGCTGGAGCTCCTCTCTCCTTTTTTTCTCTCTCTCGATCCCTCTCTCTCCCTCCCTCTCCCGTGTCCTTTCTCTCCGTCTGCCCTCTATAGGAGGGGGCGCGCAGTATTTCTGCTGTAGCCGGCACGCAATCCATCTCTCCTTCCTTTCCTCCGCTCGGACCCACAACTTTTCGCCAACTCTGCGCCGGGGGTGGGGGCATTGGGGGGCGGTAGCAAAGGGCTGTGGGCTCCGCCCTTGTGTCCCACTTCGCAGTAGCTGCTTGCTGCTGCTGCTTGCTTGCTTCTGCTTGCTTGCTTCTGCTTGCTTGCTTCTGCTTGTTTCTGCTGCTGCTCCGTCAGCTCACTGACACGTTTTGCTCTGACAGGCATGCGTTCTGCTCATATTGGTCACTGACACATTTTGCCCACAGTCGTGGTTGGCTCTCGCAGTCATGTTTTGCTCAAAGTATTGTTTGATCGTAGTCATGCAACGTGGGTGCGACTCTGGGAGAGAGATTTCACTGATTCTTCAGATGGATGGACTACTCGAGTACACACGGTTTTCCCTCCTCACCCCCACATTTGTGTTATTTTCTTTCCCACGCGCGAACATTTTAAACTGGCAAGATACACGGCACATAATTTTGAACTTGTGCAAAGTGTAAGGTTCCTGTTCACCACTTTACTTTTCGAATAAAAGCGGTCGTTCGCCGTCAGACGCGCAGTCACCCCCCCCCC
>NW_026267231.1:778978-781108 GCF_000697945.3 Frankliniella occidentalis
TTTTAATAAAATGTTTTAATAATCATGACTGTGGGCATGCCTCCGCGGTGCGTGCCTTGCGCCGGCGGCAACCACCGGCGCGAGAATTCATCAGCCTTGCGTTTTTCTTTTGCTTCACGTGAATTCCAATTCCATATTCTTGACATTAAGAAAAATGAAACAAAAAACATCATATGGTCGGGCGGCAATGAAAGAGAGAGGGTGTAGTGACCGTCGCGGGTGGGGCGCTCGAACGGAAGGGGGTAAGGGCGTTTGTGTTGTATATAGTACCTTTGAAAGGGGCGGCACCCGGAGAGGGGGGAGGGGGTAAAGTGTGAGAGGGGAACCACACCCTCGGCGAGGTGTCCAACAAATCTCCACCGCTCCCTGTGTCGCGGCCGCCACGCCCCGCCACGCCCCGCCACGCCCCGACCGCCACCGTTACAGGTTTATTTTCCTGTCACTCCGTCGCGCCGGCGGTGCGCTTTTGAGAGCGAGGAGGGGGTCGCACAGCCCTTGATGAAGGGGTTTAAAAGGTTTTCTCAGAGTGGAGTGGAGGGGGTAGTAGAGGGTGCCCCCTTTTCGCTTGTGCCCACCACCAAGTCGCGCGCCTAAAATCGAGGAGATCCGCACGAGCGGCAGGAGTGATTTTTCATGCCGAAAAAAGAGGAGCGATTGCAGTGATGTGACAGTGGCTGTCGCCCGGCTGTCGACACGACCCGCGCCTGGGTCGATGACCGATGAGACCGCGCAGGGTAAATAGAGCGTTTTCTGCTCTCATTATTATGTAAAACACGGACAAAAAGGGCAGCGGAGACAAAAGCGCGGGGGTTTGCGAAAAAGGTCGGTCGGCAGCCAAAACAGTGAGACAAGAGCGTGACCGATGGGACGGGGGCTAAACAGTGGCGGGTGAGTGACCCGCACCGGCCTGCCAAAAGGTTCACTGGTACCTTGCGACCGATTTTGTGCGTATTCCGAAGGACTTGGCTGCCTCTTTACGAGAGAATTTCTGTTGAATTTTAGTTGTGAAAGATTTTCATCGCATTACAACGGAGCTCGTTCGCATTTGGTTTGCCTTTACGAAAGTAGCCCGAGTCGTTAGGAAGGCCTTTATTGTGTATGATTGTGTTTTATAGCAGCAGATTAAAATTTTAAGTCTGAGCAACACTTTCTCTTCTATTAAAATCTACTTCCGAACTTCCGTCAGTTTGCAAAACATGTGCCCCGACTAAGAATACTTCTGCGTTGCTGCGTCCTGAAGACGGTCGCCTTCTGCGGAAGGAACTCCCTTTTCTTCTCTCTCGTCCTTGGCCACCCCTGAGCACTGACGGATTCATCTCCATATGCAAGAGGACGTGTGTGTCTAACGGGACTGTAGCAGGTGACCGAGCAACAGGATTCCCAAAGTCCGCAACAACAACAAAAAAATACATGCAGAAGGCATGTAATGTCATCCGTGACGGAGTCGCTGCTGCTCCTTCCTGAGGCGATAGACGTGATCCCATTGTTCCAATTGTCGTGTATCCAAAACACACTGCACCGTTGCGTTTTTGTTACGCAAAAACAACGTCGGACGTTTTGCCTTACTTTCCCTTCTTGACCGTGTTCTGCGAGTGTGTAAGGGCGGCTCGGTCACGGGGTGTTAGTGCGTCGTTTTGAGGGAGGTCTAACGGTTCCTGTATCCCCCCCCCCTTTCCTCTCCCTCTCTCGCTGTCTCTCTCCGTCCCTCCCTTACGGTACCGCAAACTGCCGGCTTGTTGCGCAAAACCGAAGGCATAGCTTTGCCATTCGGAGGTCGATGGCTTCCCACAGGTATATATCATTTATCGGTCTGTCTCTGACTTTCACTTCTACTTTGCTTGAGTTTCTTTGAATTTGGCCGCGAAGGTGGCCAGGTGTATCGCGCTTCTTTTTTTATCAGCGTCTTTGCTTTGTTTCCTTTATTTCTAAAATTTTCGGTCGCTGACTCGCCAATGCAGGTCCACCCTCCACACTCGGCGCCACAACGTCGCGTTTTCTCTCGCTCTTTACATCATTTTCTTTATTTTCCTTTTATTTTTACGATTCGCGGGCGTTTCCGTGCGCGATATATTTCATGAATATTTCCAGTTCGCTCAGTCGCGACGTTCTCATGGACCTGCCTTCCCCTTT
>NW_026267231.1:781568-782738 GCF_000697945.3 Frankliniella occidentalis
CCCTCCGACCTCCCTCTCTACATACATATATAGAAACAGTCAAACGCACAATAATAACAATTATAAAATTCATGCACTGTAAAATTCCCTCTCATTCGCCACTCATTGGCTGTGCGGGTGTTGCAGTGCGGCAGCGCGCCGCCATGCGATGTGCCTGGTCATCAGAATGCCTCTCTTGGGGGCTATCAAACATTCCCTCCCGCCGCCCGCGCACCTCCCCTCTACGCGCGCGATCAACCCCCAGCAGAAGCAGCAGCAGCAGCCTACCAACCCCCTGAGCGAGCTGTGGGGGGGAGGAGCAGCCCTGCTTCACCCCGCCCGCGCGCTGCCCCCTTTCTGTGCTCCAATAAAACAGAGGTGCAAGGCCGCGGGCTCATCCCCCCCCACTCCACACGTGTGTGTGTGTGTGTGTGTGTCAGGTGTGTGTGCGTGTTGGTGTAATAGTACGCGGTGTCACACGCTACCGTAATTTCGATAATGATGCCGAACTGGGACGATTTGTCACACGCCCAGTGTAGGGACATGAATTACTGTGCATTTTGCCGTGTGCTCATGTGTTTATTTGTCAGAGCTGTTCAATTTTTAACATTCGCATAAAAATATATGTAGTTCGTGTGCTTGTGTGCTCGTGCGAGTGTGTGTGTGAGGCTGTCCTCCTATAACCCGGCCCCCTTTTCCTCTCCCTCCTCTCCTTTTCCATCGTGTGCTCGGTGGACAATCTATCTCCATAACGTCTTCCTAGCGAGCGGGAGCCCCTCCGTCTCAGAGTTTGTTCTCCTTTCGTCCGTGAGCTGCTGGGGGCGCGGGTGCGGGCGGGGCGCGGGAGGCCAAGGGCCCGGCTGCAAAGTCATTCGAACGGCAGCGGTCTTTTGCTGCATCCGACCCGCTGGAGGCAATGTCGCTGTTGCGAAAGCGTTCAACTGTGAATAACATTTGACACATCCGTATGATGTAACATTATTATATGAACTGTGGCATTTTTTTCAAGTTTTTGCGATGTTAAGTATGGTTTTGTCCTGCTCAGCTCGCGCGGTCAGTAGTCAGTACAGCAGTACCTCTTCTTGCTCGCCTTCCGCGCTTTAGCTCCCGGCGCACCTTTTGCCGGAATGAGTGGTCGGGTACGTTTTCCCTTTGGCGCTTCGCCCAAGTTTCCATGTACCGAGGGTGGGG
>NW_026267231.1:784013-784560 GCF_000697945.3 Frankliniella occidentalis
GGGATGTGGAAGGGGGGGGGGGAATTGTAGGGAGCGGTGTCCCCCCCTCACTCTAGGCAAAAGGGAATACCGTGAAGGTAAAGGAAAGCATAACAAGTACTAACTAGTAGTAGGTGGGCGGCAGTCACGTTGTGAGTTTATTTTAAATATTGATTGGGGGTATGGGTTTTTTTGGCGCGCGTGTTGCGGTGGAAGCGATTATGTACACGACGCAGAATGGGCCGAGGCGGCGGACGGAGCGCGCTGAGCCGAGCACCTTGCTGGAATTCGGAGAGGGTGGGGCGAGGGGCGTGTATGCAGTGATAAGGCGTGGGGCGTGCGTCCTGGCGGGGCGGCGGGGCGGGGCGGCGAGTCCGCGGGGTAAGGTGTTCCAAAGGGGGGACTGTGCCGTGCCGCGGGGGGTGGCGCACACGCCATCGGTCACCGCGCCAGGCACCCCCTTACCTTTCCACCCCCCGCCAACAGAGTGCGTGATAATCACGGTCGTGTTCTTGTCCGTCCGCCCGCAGGTAGTGTCCAAAGCTCTCCCTCAAGACACCCCCCCCCC
>NW_026267231.1:789935-792563 GCF_000697945.3 Frankliniella occidentalis
GACCACGCGCCCTCCGCCGCCATCGCGCGCGGACCTACAAACCACACCAAACCCTAACACGAAGAACGCGTATATGAACGGATTCTACGTCACTTCATCTTTTTGTGCTTGCGTTTTGTTTTTGAAATGTGAAATAGTAGGAAATGTGGGATAGGAGCGCATGTAGAAGGATAGGGAGGGGGAGGGGGGGGGGGTAGGGCTCTGTTGTGATAATTTTTGCGGGGAGCCGTCCCTTCCCTCCTCTTCCCGCCGCTGGAGAGTCACGAGCCGCGAAAACGTCTTCATCTCGACCAGGCTGGGCTGGGGGGATACGCCCACTGTGCAGCAAGCGGCACGCCGCGCCTTCTTTTTAAAAGTATTATTTTTGTTCCAGGTTTTTTGTTGTCATTAATTATTATTATTCGTTATTACTTGGAAATGCATATTATGCTAAGCGTCTGCCGCCATTCGTCGCGTGTGCACTCTTGCCGCCGCTCAAGTTTTGCTCTTTTACCCTCAAAAATAAAGTCATAATAAGACATGCGTGACTGCTAAATCTTTTTGTTTCATTCATAATATCTTTTCATCTTTGGAAGAGTCCACAGAAAATTTTCCTTTGCTTTTCCTGAAAACACGTATGCTAGAGCAAAACCGCCGCAGTAGGCCGACACAGTGGAGCAAAAAAGAAAATATTTCGCGGACGAAAGTAAAATGGCTCAATCAGGCAGGAGTGTGCGGCGAAGACAAACATGATGGGTATCGCGATTGCTTCGCTTAAATATGATCTTATGAAGAGCATGGCGCATTACGGAGTGCGCTCACACACACACTCACACACACACACACACACACACACACACACACTTTTGTCTCTTGGACCTTGGCGGGCTGTATCCGGTTCCGCTTGAGCCGTCGGCTGGCCGCTCGTGTCGTCCGGTGCCCACCTATCATCTCTGCTCCACGCCGCCACGCCGCGGGGTACGGCGCGGGGCTCCGTAAATCGCAACTCCTCTATTACTGCATAATGACTTCATCCAGAACTGCGCGAGCCAGCAGCGCTCGCCACGCCCCACACCGAGGGGGTACGCCACGCCACTACCACAACGCCAGGGGCAAGCTAGAAGCCCACAACTCTTTTTCGTCTGTGTATATATTCTTTCAGGCGTTTTCTTTCCTTTTTTACGCCCATTCGCCATCCTTTTTGCCCACACCGTGGATATGCGCGCGCGCTCGCGCGAATTTTTTCTTTGTTTTTACGTGTTCTTTTTTTTTCTGTTTTGTTTGGCGCTTTTGGCTCGTTGTTGGCAGCCCTGACTGCTTAGGGCGGGAGCCGCGGGCGGGTTGGCAGATCATACCGACTGCTTTCCCGCGCTTGTTGGAGCTCCCCCCTTTTTCCCGCGGTCTACGCTCTTCTTATTCAACCGATTTTGCGTTTGGTTTCAAACGATTACAATAGTGCGCCATTCAAAATTTCGGAAAACCGTCTACTAAAAACAACTTAAACGGTACAGAAATACAGCAACTCTTAAGCCAAATAAATCGACTCTCAATCGTAATAGCCCATGAAATCAGTAATTCTGCTCTTATTTGCTTATTCGTGAATACAGTTAAAGATAAATATTTCGGCCCCTAAGGAGATACGAGCCATCACCAAGACAACGAACCCCCCTCCTCCGTTTCCTGCTCTCCACGAGCCTGACAGCTAGGTTAAACGTGGAAATTTTTTGAGTTGCCCTGCTTTTGGAATGTAGATGATTGGGATGCCCCTTGGGACCGCTTGGGGCGAAAAAAAATGCGCCCTCGATCCGTCTATTCATCTCGGCCAGAGGCGAATTTGACGTCGTGTGTGAGGTGTGTATATCACGCACCGGGCCATAGATTCATGGGGCCCCGCGCCACGCCCCGCCACGCCCCGCCACCTGCCGGCTCATGGGGTAATGTCCCATCTCCCTCATGGAGCCGTCAGTGCTACCAACACCATCAATTTGCTGCGAAATACGGCGCCGCGCGTTGTCCACCGGGCCCCGGCCGGGCCGGCCAGCCCGAGCAGCGCAGCGGGTCCAGCAGAGATTGGACCTAATGGGTCACGGCCCATTCGTCAGTAATGATCAGTGTGTGATAATCAGTGCCCCGGTGCGCTGTACTTACCTATGCACCAGCGGCGCACGCGCTTGACTTTGAAAGATGACTTTTAAAAAATAATCGGAATATGACCGCGAGGGATCGCTTTCGTACTACTTGGGTGGGGGACGGGGGTACAAATATTATGGGCATCATAAGAGCGCATACGACCCTACAAAATTTCTCAGAGGGATTTTCCTCATTTCCCAGATTCTGTTGGATTGGAACCCTACAACATTTGCGTAGGATGGTAACAACCCCCTTGGCTTTTTAAAAAGAACTGTGGCGAGAAGTCTTGAGCAAATGGCTGAAATGAGGATGTGGAGGTGGGGCGTTGTGAACCATGGGCGTAGCAGGCGGAGCGGGTCGAGTCCGCAGCCCATGGCACGGCCCATGGCGCGGCCCTCCATGAACAGAGATGTCAGACCCGGCCCGCCTTGGCCGGTAATAAATCTTTTGGCCCGGCCACAACATGGATAAGAAAACCGGTCCAGCAGAGAGGAGACTAAGAGAGAGAGAGAGAGAGAG
>NW_026267231.1:792613-795437 GCF_000697945.3 Frankliniella occidentalis
CGCGGCCCGCGGGCCTGTCGGGGGTATCGTCTCCCCACCGCACTGCACTTATTGCAGTCAATAAAGGGGAGTGACACGGCCGGCTTCATCACGCACGCGACGAGGCGACGGGATCAATACACTGTAGAAAACAAAGTCAGTTTGGATATTTTTCTAATTTAAAGTCACAAAATTTAGGACGGCTCATTTCAATTAAACAAATTTGACACCTTTTGTACCTTTGAAAGTGTACCTTTTAACCATTTCCAAATGGAAAACAACGAATATTTTTCCGCCGCACTTACCTTACCTAGTGCACGGAACTATCGTGCGCGAGCTCGCATTGCAAATATACAAATAAAAGTGCATTTGGTGTGTGTGTGTCTGTGTTGTGCGAGCGGAGCGCCGTCGCGGCGCCCAGTCGTCGGGGGACGACGCCGCTGAAGGGGGTGCCCCCCCCCCCCCTCATCTTCATGAATAAGTCGGCCATTAATTACGCTCGACGTCGCTCTTCCGTTCGAATAACGATGTATCGGGGGTACACTGCTGCACTCTGGCGAACGAGAGGACCGACGTACGGGCACCCAGCCGGACAGACAGACAGACGGACGGACGGACGGATTGACGGTTGTCCAACCTGATCATCACACCCAATCTCTGCGCACACGCTTTGCCACCGCAGACTGTTGTTTGCCCATTAGACGCTGGCATGGCAACGGGCACAAGTTTCTTTTTTCTTTGCGAGTGCGAGTGGTTTTTTTTTATTTCCCCTTTGCATTTTTGCAATGCGAATCTGAATGTTGAGTTGTGCTTTAATGGTGCGTAAGATATACTCCAAAGGTACGTGTAGCTTACCCACGAGTACGCGCCACCAACCCGTCGCGCTCGTCTACGCAGAAACGATGCTGAGGCTAACGCCTCGCTTTTTCTCCTCGAATAAGATACTCAATTATGGATCTTGTCTTTGCAAATGCTTATGCAGCACGGTGCCATTAAACTATTCGAAAATTGATCTTTTTGCTGTGATCTTCCAATTCGACCCTCCCTACGTACAAGTGGCTATCTTTTTGGGCGTTGCAGACAAAAGGCTATCTTTTTGAGCGTGGCAGACAAACGGCTAACTGCTTTTCCCACCTCGTGACTTTGGGTTCTAATATCTCCCAGTAGAGGTTGTGTAACACTATGAACGTTTAACCAATTACTCTTTGCGGTTGTCAAAGCAGGAAATTTCCTACCCGGTAATTTTATGTCTCTTGCTTCGGGAGTTATTCAATATAAACGTGGACAACCCTAACCTCAAAGAAAAGCAGATAGCCGTTTGTCTGCCAAGCTCAAAAAGATAGCCGTTTGTCTGCCACGCTCAAAAAGTTAGCCGTTTGTCTGCCACGCTCAAAAAGATAGCCGCTTGTGCGTAGGGAGGGTCGAATTAGGGGTTGGTGAGGCTGAGCAGAGAGGAGCTGCCCGTGTGGAATGGATCCGGATAAAAATCGGGTAAATTTGGTGTTTTCAGGACACCAAATTGATACTAAATGTACACGATATATACACCATAAATATACACCATATATACCCCAAATATACCCCAAATGCATTTGGTGTAGATATGGTGTACTTTCGTTCTTTTTATGGTGGTGAAAGTGGTCGTTTTAACACCATAAATACACCATATTTATCCCAAAGGCTGAAGCGTCCGAAAAGGTGAAAACAACAGCGCCGGCGACGCCGGCGGACCGAGACGAACCACCGACCTCTCGCTTGAGAGGTTGGCTCCGTTTCCACTTGGCCACAGTGAACACATGGAGGGGGACCGTCGGCTGTCGCACTTCAGCGCGCTGCAGCGGGCCACCTCGCCACCAAAAATACACCATATTTATCCGAAGGCACCAACTCGCTGCAGCGCGCTGAAGTGTGACAGCCGACCGTCTCCCTCCATGTGTTCACTGTGGCCGAGTGGATATGGAGCCAGCCTCTCAGTCGAGAGGTCGGTGGTTCGTCTCGGTCCGCCGGCGTCGCCGGCGCTGTTGTTTTCACATTTTCGGACGCTTCAGCCTTTGGGATAAATATGGTGTATTTATGGTCTTAAAACGACCACTTTTACCACCATAAAAAGAACGAAAGTACACCATATCTACACCAAATGCATTTGGGGTATATTTGGGGTATATATGGTGTACATTTATGGTGTATATATCGTGTACATTTAGTATCAATTTGGTGTTCTGAAAACACCAAATTTACCCGATTTTTATTCGGATCCATTCCACACGGGTGGGGCCTCCGTGAGAACCTCGTCCGCCACCCTTGGGCGCCCCACGCCGCCCCGCCACGCTAGCTGCCCCCGGCCAGATCGGCCACTTCCGCTAGAAGAAAGAGATGGAGGAGGAGGGGCGTACAGCTGTTGAAGCGTGTCTCGTGTCCATGAGAATGTGTTGGGGGGGGGGGGGGGGGTCTCATGTCTGCGCAGACTCAACAACCCTGATCATCAACAACTCGACGAGAGACAGAGAGAGAGAGAGCGCGGGGGAGGCTGGGAGAAGGAGCCAGAATACCTGTGGAAAAGCAGTAGCAGTTCGATAATTTGGTGCATGGGTGATTAGTTTCACACACTCATGGCGTCGAGGCCACGCCCCCTGCGGCCCGGGAGCCCCCCGCCGTCCCCCCCGCGGCCCCTCCCGCGGCCCTATAGTGGGGCGGGGCCCCCTTCCGCGGGGCGTCCTCGCCGCTGCCGGGGCGTGCTCGACCCGGGGAGAATAAAACATGAAGAACGTGGTCGCAGCCCGGGCAGGCTGCCTCCGAGCGCGCTCGCAGCGTCGCGGCCCGCGGGCCTGTCGGGGGTATCGTCTCC
>NW_026267231.1:795487-797647 GCF_000697945.3 Frankliniella occidentalis
GGGGGGGGAGATGGAGGAAAAATGGAGAGGGTGTAAGAATTTTACGATCTGCTATTAAATTGCCGAGTCCGGTCATCGTGCAATGCACAACACGTCGTAAGATGCGCCCGGGCGAACAGCGCCACTCGGCGCCACGCTCCGCCACGCCACGCCGTTGTGTTGGGGCTGGTCGCGTGGCCCACCGCGGTAGGTACGTGTTTTATGTGTGTTTACGGGGCCGCTTGAGGGTAACGTCCAACGGTCGTAAAAGCGACTTTTAGTGCTAATCTGCTACCGCTTTACGGCCAGTCTGTCTCTCAGCGCGCCCACAGATTTGTCATCATCGCCGTGTGTTGAACCGAGAAGAGAGAGGGGGGGGGGGGCGCTTTATTGCGTTGTAGTAATGAATTTCTCATACCGGACACGCGCAGACACACCGCACGCATTACCGCGCAGAAGAGAGAGATATTTCTCATACCCCGGAGGGGAGTGTATCATACGCACACAGCGTGTGTAATTATCGGTTCGATTATACGGCATGCAGTATTATTATTTATAAAAGACGAAAAGGCGCCACCGACATAGCGAGTGCTCGAGTGTGTGTGTGTGTGTGTGCGTGTTCGCCTTTACGCACCGAGCGAGTCTTGCGGCCACACACGATGTTATTGCTGCCGCTTCGCTGCTACCAATAGTGGTTGCTGCCGTTAGCAGCGGGGCAGCTTCAGCCCCGGTGGCCGCCATCTTCCCAAGTAATGACAGGTGTGATGATCTAGCATACTGTCATTTAAAATATCAAAATACGTAGCACAATGTACATAAAGTGCCAAGCGAGTTGCCCTGCCGTTTGTAGTATCCCACAGGATTCGATGTAAAAAACCAAATGTAGCGCTGCTTTTTGAAATGTCTGTGTGTGCGTGTCTTTCTTTTCTTTTTTTTTTTGTGCTGGTACCCGCTTTGCCGCTGCCTTGAAATAATTTCTTCCGCGAATGCCTCTGTTTACATATGCACGAACATCGCAAACGCATCCTGGATATCGGTGTGCAGTGCAGTGCCTACACAGAGTGCAATTACACGCCCCCTACCATTTCTATCCTGGCCACGACGCACGCTCCAAGCAGAGCCCCCCCCCCCCTCTTCTCCTTCCCCTGTCTTTACTTCTTCCCGCACCCGCCAATTTGCATTTGAAAATTTTGCAGACTCATGGGCCGTGCGGTCGCAAAGCCCGGGGAAAGGGGGTGGGGGTCTTCATTCCTGACAAACTTTGTGATCCGCAAGGCTTACAGGCGGAAACAAGACCGTGCCCTACTTGCAACTGCAGTAGCAGTGTCCAATGTCGAGCCTCACTCTACAAAAAGTGCCGAAAGATCGAGCTGAAGAAATGAAAATGAAGCAATTGTCACTTTGGTTACCTGACTCATTAGTAACCTTTCATCATCATCATCCCTAACGTACTTGTTTCTTAATGTACTTTCACGACATCTTTTTGCTGTGCGTTATCGTGGGCGTGCAATGTCCCCCACCCTCTCTCTCTTATCACTAAATGCCTGCGCACGTCCTTGTCTCCGTGGCGTAGTGTAGCGCCGCCGGATTTACCCCGCAGCCGCATTTGTCTCCCGCTAGATCTGATTGAATCATGTTTGTACAGCCAAGGCACACACTCGCACCCGGATTTATTGCAAAAACGGGAAAAACCGTGAAAACGCACTTTGGGTCTAGATTTAGAAGAAAACGTTGCATGGCGCCCCAACAGCAGGTTGTGCGATGTCTCTTGGATCCAACGAAACTCGGTGGAAAGTGGTTTTAGGGCGTGACTAAAATTAGACATCCTGGAGACTCCCCTCCCCCCTCTTCCGACGCGCGTGTTTAGTGGTGCTCTGCTCGTAGCGCCCCGCAGCCGCAGAAGCCATGTTGATCAACAAACCGACGACAGCCAGCCAATCATGCTGTAGCTTTGGCGGGGGCTCTGAGTGTGTGTGTGTGTGTCTATGTGTGTATATTTCTTAGAAGTGTATGCGTCTCAGAGCGATTGTCCCGACCAGCCGCCCCTCACATGCGTCTTGAGATTATGCTCTGATTGTGAAATTAATTTCGGAACGCAAGGGCGGGGAGCGAGAGAGAACGCCAAGTTTGGTGTATATTTGTCCCGTCCGATTTATGGTTGCCTCTGCAGCGAGAGGGGAG
>NW_026267231.1:797697-806128 GCF_000697945.3 Frankliniella occidentalis
CATGCCACAAGCGACGTGTTAAGTAGCGCTAATGACGCGTGTGCACTCAGTGTGCCGTCGGAACTCCGGCAGGCTGGGTGCGGGGTGCGGGGTGCGGGAAGTGGCAGAGAGCGCCGGCAGGGTAGGCAACCCAGCACTCCCGTGCCCGCAGTCGGCACTCCGGGCGCCCCGGGCTTCCCGGAACCAGCTGTCAAAAGAGGCTCTGCCCGCAGTTGACCAAGTACGAGCGAGGCGCCCAGGCCATGCCCGCAGTTGACCACGCGCCCTCCGCCGCCATCGCGCGCGGACCTACAAACCACACCAAACCCTAACACGAAGAACGCGTATATGAACGGATTCTACGTCACTTCATCTTTTTGTGCTTGCGTTTTGTTTTTGAAATGTGAAATAGTAGGAAATGTGGGATAGGAGCGCATGTAGAAGGATAGGGAGGGGGAGGGGGGGGGGGTAGGGCTCTGTTGTGATAATTTTTGCGGGGAGCCGTCCCTTCCCTCCTCTTCCCGCCGCTGGAGAGTCACGAGCCGCGAAAACGTCTTCATCTCGACCAGGCTGGGCTGGGGGGATACGCCCACTGTGCAGCAAGCGGCACGCCGCGCCTTCTTTTTAAAAGTATTATTTTTGTTCCAGGTTTTTTGTTGTCATTAATTATTATTATTCGTTATTACTTGGAAATGCATATTATGCTAAGCGTCTGCCGCCATTCGTCGCGTGTGCACTCTTGCCGCCGCTCAAGTTTTGCTCTTTTACCCTCAAAAATAAAGTCATAATAAGACATGCGTGACTGCTAAATCTTTTTGTTTCATTCATAATATCTTTTCATCTTTGGAAGAGTCCACAGAAAATTTTCCTTTGCTTTTCCTGAAAACACGTATGCTAGAGCAAAACCGCCGCAGTAGGCCGACACAGTGGAGCAAAAAAGAAAATATTTCGCGGACGAAAGTAAAATGGCTCAATCAGGCAGGAGTGTGCGGCGAAGACAAACATGATGGGTATCGCGATTGCTTCGCTTAAATATGATCTTATGAAGAGCATGGCGCATTACGGAGTGCGCTCACACACACACTCACACACACACACACACACACACACACACACACACCGCGCCATTGAGGAGGCAGAAACTCGTTCCGTTTGACTGCGTGGCGCGCACCCACTCCCCTTCAACACGCCCCGCGCCACGCTGCGCCACGCCGCACCGCCGGCCGGAGCGAGAACTTATGACGGAAAGGCGTTTAAAAGTGCATGAAGGGGTCTGGACGTACACAGATAAGATCTCTCTCTCTCTCTCTCTCTCTCTGTCTCTCTCTCTCTCTCTCTCTCTCTCTTTGCGGCGGCGGCGGCGTGCCACGCCTGGACGGCTCCACCTCGCCGCCGCCACGCTAGGCCACCTCGCCAACTGCACGCGAATACACGGGCCCCGCGCACGCAAGACAATGGGGGGTTGTGATTGAAGTAGGATGAGACTCCCCCTGATGCGGTCATAGACACAATCGTTCATTCCGTGAATCTGCTGCGCCTTATTATTAACTGGAAAAGAAGGCCCAAGCACCGCCTAAGGCTAAGGGATGCTAACGAATGTGCAAATTTTAGTACAAATGGAGGGTTAAGTGTATTTGGCAAGGCCAACTGATAAAAATATCGGTGTGACATTACATCACTTCTCTCTAGTCAAAAATCGTGCATTTTTGGAGTCAATCATTTTTTAATAGCAAAAAAAGTTCTGATTTCTGAAGAAGTCAATGGCATGTTTTCTCGCAACAAATATTTATTGAACTTTTGATTGTTTTTCAACAATGAAAATTTGAAAGGCGCTGATTATGATTCACGGGTTTATTTCCAGTGTTGCACAGACCTCCTGCTCGCACAGAAATTGTTCACCCGTCGTCTCTTTGCATTCACCTCCATAAACGTTGAGATTATTCTGCAGTTAGCTCCTCCTCCCGCAGATGGGGCGCTTCGCGCGTCGTCGCCGCCGCCGCGGCGGCCACCTAAACGGTTCATAAGCGCGCCGCCGGGAAGCACACGCTGCTGCACTGCTGTCCTTTTTTCAGATCGACCCTTTGAGGAGTCGGAATCGTTTCGATGCGAGCAATAGTTGGTTTGGCGAAACGATTTTCAATCACGGCGTTCTGCTGCAAAGCCACTTCCGGCCCGCGTGACGTCCGTACAAAACAATTAATGCTCCCCCGCCATAAATGATAGTATTACCTGTGAGAGAGAGGGAGAGAGAGAGACGAAGAGAAAGAGAGAGACGTCGGCGGTCAGTGTCGGAACGGCGCGCAAAGGCGATCATCCACTGTGTCATTTCTGCCTTCTCTCTCTCTCTCTCTCTCTGGGCTGCTCGACTTATTTATTTTTATTCGTTATTTGTTTGATCGTCTTGGGAGGTCCAGAGCTGCGCGCGCAAGAAGGCGGTCCACCGCCCATAACAAGATGGCGTCGCCCGCTCGACACGTCAGACAGCCCCGCGGCCGCGCCGCCGGCCGTACATGCAGACAGTGCTTCTCATTGCTGCGCGTGCAAAACAGAAAAAAAAATACAACGAAAAAAACGAAGAATTAACATTTAAAACGGACAAAACCTGGTCACTTTATGAAAATAATAAAAAATCTGTTTCGCGTCTTCCGTGCGGGCGCTTTGTTGCATGGCACTTTGAATATTTCGCGTGGGAAGGCGGCGGCGGCGCGGCTGTCTGTCGCGTCTCTGCTAATGAGCCGGCATGTCACCTGGCCACGCCCTGCGCGTCCGTGCGCGAGATTTTTAATTGAATCGTTATTATTTTTGTTGTTTTGTCGCGGAGCCCCGTGCAGTCTGAATGCGGTCCACTCGCGTGCTTCTATAATCACGGCGGTCAAGGGGGGCGGATGGGGGGTCTGCGCGCAGAGGCCTCCTTGCCTTGCCGACGACGACCTCCTTCCCCTGACGTGCGAGGAGTGCTGCTCAAGAGGTCCTTGATCTGGTCCGTGTCGTTCAGCGGGCCGCCGCAGGTTCTGTCTCTCTATCGCTTTTTCTATGAGACGCTATAGAGAATTAAAACTCGATGTATTTCTATGTTTTCGCGTTTTCTGAAGGAACATGCAGTGGTGGTCGGTGGTCGCCGCCACCCTGCTCACGGCAGTGTTGCCAACCTGCGCTCGCGTTGCCATAGCAACCTTTAATTAGGATCCACCTACTGCGTCTCCACTGCCTCCTCTCCCGCAAGTCCCCCGCCTCCCCGACGCACCACGTGATGCATTTAATCGCCATCTCTGCAACGCTCAGCAAATAAATAATTTTTTCCCAGTTGGCGGCCCTATTGTTTACCTATTCAGGTCCAGTTGTGACTGTGCTTTCCCCGCAGCGCTCCCCCACCGACGCCCGCGTCTCTGACGCCTTCACCTTGAAACTTAATAACTTCATCGTAGGAGAGGAAGTGGTGGTGGGGCTTGTGGTGAGCAAGTTGGCAATTATGTATACGTTGTCCTGTAATGGTCCGCTAACGGCTGTCGGACAGACCCGACAGACGGGGCGGACGGACGGACAGAAGAGACTCCGTTTGTGAGTAAAACGACGTTCACGAGAGCGGCCGCAGCAGCGACGGAGCGGACGGGCTGCTGTCGTCGACTCCGAAGAGACCCGCATCGATATGTATGCGGTCCTGTTTGAACGGCGTGCGTACGCGGGTACGTCAACTAGGCGAGGCACTCTTGCGACGCACCCACGATACGAAGCTGGTTTGATGAATGGACACGCCGTCTCTCGAGCGGCCGAGTGGCGCTGCTGAGAAGAAGGCAGTAGCAGGTCCTTACGTTGCACTCCTGCGTATGAATGAACTGCCACTGCTGCTGCCGCCGCCGCCGCCGCTCCCTTCGGTGGTTCCGCCGGTGGCCGACCCACATTTTCGTCACTGCCTTCTCTTCCCAAATTACGCTTATCTCTTCGCCGTGTGCGGCGCGGCTTGTGAGACGGACAGAGACAGAAGGAACGTAAAACAAAGAAAGGAGACGGATGTCGTCGCCGACGCGTTTTTGCGGTCGTCGACATGCGCGCTTTTCTCTCTTTCTCTCTCTTGCTGCTCGTGTTGCTCCTGGACAATCTTGTCGGGCGAAAAATCCAGTTTCGCTTGAAAAGTGCAATTCCTCGTATGACGGGGTGGTGTCCTCGGCGAGGACGCAAGATGCGTGCGCGCTCACCTGTAGGAGGAGGGGAAGTAGGGGCTGAAGAAATGCTACAGGCTGCCCCCTCCCCCTTTAAAAAACACTCTCGGCCTTCGACTCTTTTTCTCCCTGACTCCAACGCGTCTATTACTATTATTTCTTTCGAGACAATGAAGCTAATATGGTCTTTTTCTTTCGTCTGTTGCAGGTGAGCAGGTGACGCACGTGGCGACACGTTTAAGACGACGTGAAGACGGGGGGAGGTGAGTGAGGGGGCGAGTTGCGGAGACATTGCTCTCGATCGCAAATAATACCGTTTCAGAATGATAATTAGTTCGACTGTCTCTACTTCTTCCTCCTTTGCAATTCCTTGTCGTGGGGGTCTCGTCGGCCGCCGCTCAAATAGGATGGATATTTATGTGCATATCGTGTGCGCGGGGGTCCTGCTATGTATCTCAAAACGGCGGTACTTCGGATAACCTTCCTCTCTCTTCCTCTCTCTCGCTCTGTCCCTCTGTGTGTCCCGACCTGCAGCAGCCGGCCCACTGGAGCGACAGAGACAAGAAGATTGTCTGAGGTATGTTGGCTAAGGTTAGGGTTGGCTAACGAACTGCCAACTGACTGCGGTGGTGGCACCGATCCGGGCACCGCCACGCCACGCCACGCCGAGACGCGGCGCGCCGACGGCGTTCCGGCTCTGGTACCCGACGGGGTACCCAGACAGCACAGGAAGAACACACCAATTAGAAGTGGGGTAGCCTCTTGTCGGCAGCCCCCCTCCCCCTTTCCGCTGCCTCCACAAAAGGAAAGGCTTCTCTTTGCGTACTGTAATACACTTACGCCCGGCGACAACGCAGAGACACCACCTCCGCCGCCGCCGCCACTGAGTTCAAGGGAGGCCAAACGACAACCTTTCCGACGCGAGCGACTGAAAACGGTACCGAAGCGGCAACCTTTTTTGTTTTATCGGTTAGGTTGGACAGGCTGGCCCCCCTCCTCCCCGTGTCACAGACCCACGCCCGATAAGGCGTCACGGAGGGCTCCAGGGGTACCAACCACTGCAGGGGTACCAACTGCACAGGCTATCGACCTCGCGCAGGATGTATAAGCAGCGCTGGTTTGGTTTTCCGGTCCATTTTGTCCCTGCTGCCCCAAGGCTACGGCCGCAGAGCGTCAAAAATGGACCACCTCCTAATCTGCTCCTCCTACCTTTGCCTTTGTTTCGCGCGTGCACTCAATTCGTAATTTAGGCTCTCCGAAAATTATGATGTCAGAGTATTAACACCCCCCCCCCCTGCCGTCTATATCTGTCTCTCTCACCGAACACACACACACACACACACACACACATACAATGTCTTTTCCGTGTGTGGGCGTGTTGCCCAATTAGACCTGCTGGATGTAAATAATACTGGGCCGAAGCAGGGAATAAATTGCGATTTATATTCAAGTACACAAATATACATTGCCAACACCACCCAGAGAGAATGAGAGGGGGGGGGGGGGCAGAGATAGAGAGCAAGAGAGAGAACAAAAGAAGGGGTAGCGACCAACTGCGAAAATTGCTCCAGCGTTATAAATATCCAGGTGCTGCTGGGTCCAACACACGAATCGGGATTCACGTCCGCTTCCCGCATATTTTCGATCATGCCTTACCTAAACTGAGAAATTTGCTTTTCTTTTCTCTCTTGACTTCCCAGTTGATAATAACAATCTAGGTTTCGTAGCATATTCATAGCAAAGTACTCCCGTCGTGCATTCCGGTGATCAGGGGCGTCCGCAGGAAAGGGGGTCCTCGCGCAAAAACGAGCGTGGGCGGCCGGGGAGAGAGGGAAGGGGTACCTGTGAGGGGGCCGCCGGGAACGCCCCCGTGTCACCTGCCCGCCACGTCCCGCCACACCCCCGAATCGCATGCACACGCCCTTTGCGATGCCCTCCCTACTGGCCCCGCCCCTGTCAAACGCGCACTACGCCACATCCGTACAGCCCTAGGGGCGTGTCCCCCTCCCCGTCCCACCTTGGAGAGAGGGGCAGGGAGAAGGGAGTAGAGAGGGGGTTGACAACGCCATCGAACACAGCTCAGCATTTTGGCCAAACTTGGGTCGTATATCATTACATAGGGGCGTGTCGCCACACCTTGCTGCTGCCCCGCCCGGCCCCGCCCCACCCGCGGGCGCGCCCTGCAACACCACCCACATTGCGGAGAGAGGGAGAGAGAGGGCAAAGAGAGAGGTGGGAGAGACGAGGAGAGACGTCCGCGAATTAAACCTTTTTTCTGGTGTGGTCTGGTGGTACAACATGGGCGCTTGTGAGTTTTATTTTTCACGCAGGGAATAATTAGTAAATATGGTCGACTGTGGGCTGTGGGCGGTCGTTTTGAGAAAGACATGAATTCCAGTTGTTCTTATTGCCTATCTTTTATCGACAGCATATTGATCTCTTGCGGGTAAAACGAAAGTCACTTAACTAAGCATATTCACTCTTAGTGAAATTTAAACTGCATGAGAACTTTTTAACCTTTTATGGCGACAGTTTCCAGTCCGCGATGCGTGCCTGGCAGCCCGTGCAGCCAGCCACCGTAAATGGTTTATGGTTTCCACTCGGCCCCCTTTTTGTTTCCCACCACCCCTTCCTTTGCAGTGTGTGTGTGTGTGTGTGTGTGTGTGTGTGTGTGTGTCCCTCGCTGGCAGCAGCTCGCGCAGAGTGGTGCCGAAAAATTTTGGAGGGAATAATTATTGTTGGAATAATCACAATCGTTATTGAATCGCATTTTTACCCATTTACACAACATGTGACGGTGATCGTATTTTGTTCGAGGTAAAAATTAAGTTGAAGTATAAATAAGCTTAATTTTTTTTAAACCGACGGAGCTTGCTGGCTGCATCACATGAACAGATCAGTCGAGATAAGCCCACATATCGCTTCATTGCAGTACCAAAGAAAGAAGATAATCTGGTGTATATTTCAAACGAGGCGCCAAATGATTGCGACGCTATAGCCAATCAGGACGGGGGCTTGTGGCGGCCAATCACGGGGAAGCGTGGTCCTCAAGGACCCCTAAGGCGTGAAATTCATTTCTTCCCCTCGCAACCCTTTCGCGATCATCTCTTTTTTATCTCTACCCCGTTCGGTCGGCCCGCGGGGGTTCGCCACCCCGCCGCCCTGCCCGCCTGCACCCCCGCCGCACGACCCTTGCCTTGTTTCTGCTGCTTTATGGCGGAACAGGGGATCATAAAGCCATTCTGCTAATTTATTCCCCACTTCCTGGGAGAATCTGATAATATTACAAACATTGACGAGACGAGGCGTCACCCTGATGATGTTCACGACCGTTCCCGGTTTTGGTTTCCTTCTTTTTTTCCTGACCGAACGAAAACGACCGGCTCTTTTTGCAACGATTCTCCTTCTCTCTCCGTTTGGGCTCACCTCTTTTTTTTTCGGCGGGTAGGCGCGCGAGGTGCGAGGATATACACCGCTCGCGACTCATGAAAGCTATCGCTGCATCACGCACCAGGCCTTCCATTCGTTAGCCGCGCGTCGCGGCGAGCCACTGCCGCGCCCCGGACAGCGCCCTGCACTCAAATAATTGTGCTGAACTGTTTGGCCGAGGGAGTTCGAAAACGGCTGAAAAAGAAAAAATTGATGTAATAAACATTGAAAGTCGGTCACTTGCTACAAGGGATCACCTCCCCCCGGGGCGACTATACTGCGGCTGACCTACGAGAGACCGTAAGAGCCGATTAGACGCCGTGTTGTAAGCTCCCGTGTCGTGTTAATAAAATTATCACATTGAACCACTACTTTGCACATTCTCTTGTTGGCAGTGTAGCAAGTGGAGCAAGGCCGCGTGCCGCCATCTTGCCGGCGGCGTGGCGTGGCGCGGCGGCGGCTGAAATAAAAGCACCTCGGGGGAACATGTTTCCGATGAAAAATAACACAAGAAGACGCGCGGGCGCGCGGTGTAGCGTCAAAAAGATGATCAAGGGCAGCGTTGGCGCGCGCGTTGTGCGCCCCGGCTGACGGAGGTGGGAAAATGCGCGCGAGTTTCGAAAGGATCGCGCTGGAAAATCGTGCTGAGGTATTCTGGGCTGGACCAAATGAAAATTAAAAGGAGAAATTTGGTAAAGGGGGGGGGGTGTTTTTTTGGGTTAAAAAATCCGGCACACGTGCGTCGGTTATTTACGATCCAGGGCTAATGCGATATTTCGGGCTCGGCCGAGGCCCGGCCGGCCCGCTATCCAGCTGATAACAGCTGCTGCATAATAGCTTGTAGGGGTGGGAGGTGAGAGGGAGGG
>NW_026267231.1:806178-808651 GCF_000697945.3 Frankliniella occidentalis
CCCCCCTTCTTGGTCTTGTGCGCGCAGCTCGGCGGTCGACGCGGACGCCCTCCGCCGGGGCCCTGGTTCAGGCCTCCCCGGCAGCTTCGTCCGACCGTGACGTCTTTACGGTGATCACGATAGTAACGGTGCACGGCTAGATCACGTTCACCGGCGTCATCGCCAAGGGTATCACGTCCGCGACGACGTCCCCACCACCGCGAGGACGCCGTCGTTGCGCTGCTGCAAAGGGGTGGTGGGTGTCTGCCTCGTGTTTGCATATCATAATGGTGCATCATGTGCTGGTAGCAGATCGACACTGTTTGATTAGTGCGAAAGCTGCCATGGGCGCTGCCCGGGGCACAGCGCTGCCGGCATGGTGTCTGCCGTTAGGTACATGCCATGCGACGCCACGAGGGCGGCGACATGGACTTCCACGGCCACTGCATGGCGTCGCATGGCGGCGGCGCACTGAGGAAGCGTTTCGTTGATAAACGGCCCCTGGACCGCTGCTAGAGCGTCTGCAATAAGAATTGGAAATGTGCCCCACCACGCCACGCCACCGCCACGCCACGCCGAGCCACCCCCTACTCCTCTCGCTCGCAGTGAGCCAACCAGAAGATCTTCTCCGGGCTGGGCAGGGCTCTGGTTGGCACCCAGTAAATATCGCGAGCATAGCACGTCCGCTCACATGAATATCACATACAGGCCGTATGAAGGAATTCTTTCCTCTCTCTTCTCTCTCTATCTCTCTCTCACTCGCGCTCCAGTGGACGCGGCCTGGCCTAGGCCGGATTCTTCTTCTTTTGTGGAGAGGGAAGACCACGTTTCGTCTTCTGATGGATCGCCGCAATATCCGAGAACCACTCTCTTCCTCTCTCCCTCGCCTCTCTGCCTCTGCCTCGCTCTCTCTCCCTCTCTGCCTCTCCGGCTCTCCCGGTGCCCACCCACAATAAAAGTGATGAAATATCGAGAGAAGTGCGGCTTTTAAATCATGGCGCCTTTTGCCGCGCGCGCCCCGTCGTCGCCATAGTCTGCTGCAGCGCCGTTCTATGCCCGCTCGAAAGAGACGAATGCGTTTCCCCCTAAAAGTTTCGTAATAAGTTTTCCAGGGCGATGACTTTCCGGCCAACCTCCGCTTTTCCCCACCTCCTGAAAGTCCCCACTTTTACCACCTATTCTCCAAAGATAGTGGCATTCATATTGGATAGGAGCAACTCTCCGACAAAATTTACTCAGAATAATTATTTAATTTTTGTTTTAAGTTGATTTTGTGACGCGTGGACTAAAGAACTCCGCGGCGGCGCCTTATTTCGCCCTCTCTATGCAGCCGCGCGAGGCGACGGTCGCGGAGCTATTTTCACTACTTTTTCACGCGCGGACGAATAGATCTTTCCCCCTCCGCCTTCTCAATATCACGCCCGAATACGCTCGCAGAAGGGGCGGAAGGGGAGAGCGAGCTGGAGCGCGTAGCTCTCTCTCTCTCTCTCTCTCTCTCTCTCTCTCTCTCTCTCTCTCTCTCTCTCTCTCTCCTTACGAAGAAGCTAGCAAGCCATTTGTCCATCTCGTTTGCTCCGAAAGAAGCACGCGAGTGCGCGCGCGTGTGTGCGTGTGCGTGTGCGTGTGTGCGTGTGTGTGTGTGTGTGTGTGTGTGGCAGTCCCCAAGACAGCGGGACCTAACTGCAATTAGGAAGGTTGAGGTGAAGAAACAATATAATAAAGCTGTTCCTCCCCCCAGCAGCGCCACTGATGAAGGCGGGCCACAGGGTCATGCCGGGACACTTGTTTGCACTTCGGTCCTCCCCGCAGCGCGTCGGGCGCTGGAATGCAGACATGCAGTCCGTGGCGAATGCTGGGGGCGGCCGGGCAGGGGACCCGCATAGGCGTAACGGTGCCTTTTGCTCGTTCCTAGAAGGGTGGGCGGCGAGGAGGGCGGGACGTCGTCGGCGACATGTCGTCGGCGTCCTTGTGCGGAAAGGGGGAGGTGCGGGGGCGCCCTGCACATGTGCGCGCCCAGCGGGGTGCACCCGCCCTCACCACGTGGAGGAGGAAGAGAAAGCCTTGTTCTACGAAGTCATTCAGCCGCCAGCCCCCCTTTTTTCTTGCGTTCCTTCCTGCCGCTTCCGTCCTCCGCAGCGGTCATTGACGGCGGCCGAGTCTGGCCATTCATAACTTCTTCTGCCGCCTAATGAAGGTTGCGCGTTATTACATTTACTACGCGGAAGAAAGGCCCCTTTGGTGGCCCCCTTTTATAGGTAAGCGTCTGTCTCCATTGTCGAAGGGATGTGGGGGCCGTAAACGTCCGCAAAGACAGTGGAGCAACGACCCCTATGCGCTCCCTATTCCAGAACAGTTTTCACGCCTCGGTCTCGATTTTCTCAAGCTTTGATTTATGACTGCCTCGTTTGATGAGCGAACAGGGCGCGAATGCTTCATCAGCTGACTTTTGGCACAGTTCGGTGGATACTAGTATTTATTTTTTGATTATTTATTT